>NC_064285.1:64617327-64731710 GCF_019186545.1 Solanum stenotomum
CCTTCTTCTCACATCTGCATAAGACTTCTAGCGACTCTGAGCAGTCTTAAGTCTATCTCTAATGAGTTGCACTTTCTTCATAGCATCAAGGACCGAATCTGGTCCTATCAAGGCTGCTTCACCTACTTCAAACCAACCAACTGGATATCTACATCTATGCCCATATAATGCCTCATAAGGGGTCATCTGAATGCTGGAATGGTAACTATTGTTGTAGGCAAACTCAATAAGAGGAAGGTGATCGTCCCAATTACCCTTGAAGTCGATCACACAAGCTCTCAACATGTCCTCTAAGGTCTGAATGGTGCGCTCTACCTGACCATCCGTCTGTGGATGAAATGTTGTGCTAAGATTAACCTGAGTACCAAGACCTTTCTGAAATGACTTCCAAAAATGAGATGTAAACTGAGGACCTCTATCTGAGATGATAGACAAAGGAACTCCATGCAACATCACAATCTCATTAATGTAAAGCTTGGCGTAATCCTCCGCTGAATCTGTAGTCTTGACCGCCAAAAAGCGAGAAGACTTAGTAACCCTATCAACAATCACCCAAATGGAGTCATGTTGTCTACGAGTACGAGGTAAACCTGTGATGAAGTCCATGTTGATCACTTCCCACTTCCAAGTAGGACTGTCAATCTCTTGAGTCATACCTCCCGGTTTCTGATGTTCTACCTTTACTTGCTGGCAATTGGGGCACTTAGCCACAAAGTCTGTTATATCTCTTTTCATACCATTCCACCAATAGACTTCCCGTAGATCACGATATATCTTAGTGGCGCCTGGATGAATAGAATATCTGGAATTGTGGGCTTCTGCGAGAATATGCTGTCTCAATTCACCCACATCAGGAACACACAATCTACCTTGATAGTGAAGTACACCATCTCCCCCTTGGGAGAAAACCTCCACTCTCTGATTGTGGACTGCACCCTTAAGTTCAAGCAAGATTGGATCACTATCTTGCATTTCCTTAACCTCTACTACCAAAGAAGATTCTGCCCCATTCTGAACCGTTACACCACTATCTGATATGCTCATAAGACGAACTCCTAGGCGAGCAAGTCTGTGAACATTGTTATACCCCATTTTAACTCGAGATCAAAACATGTACAACATATTGGTGATTTCCAAATTATTAACTTGAGAAGTCGCCACCTAATTATTTTTAAGGCAAATTAGGATACCTAAATTATTAACTATGTAATGCTAAAATTGACTTCAATTAAGGTCTACTAAACATGAAATTCTAGGTAAGGGTTCTAGTTATCCTAAAGGGAAGGGGTTAAGCATCCTCTAAGATCCATTAAAGACGGTTACCGGCCAAACTTAGATTAGTTAATTTTAATAGAAAGACATGAGTGCTAAATATTAAATGATTGAATAACCAAGTTGGAAAACATTTTTTTATTTTAAAAGCTCTTTTACAATTTATTAGAATGAAAAAGATTTAAGAATGAGTAAATTCTTTAGATCAATTTAGACAAATCCACGGCTAAAAATAAGTAATTAAAAGAAAAAGACACTTGCTCATTGACCGACAAGGTGTTCCCGTTAGAAATTTTTTTTTAGAAAAATAAGAATTTAGAACAACAAATTTTCTTTGTAAGACATTGCCCATTTTGAGCCAAACTTAATAAATCTAGTGAGTTTAAAATGGCGCAAAAGAAGTATTTTTTTTAAAAAAAAAGGTTTGCCAAATGAAGTTTATGAAAGGTAAAGTGACTAATAAGGTTTGTATCTAACTAAAGGTACCCAAACCCAAACATCTATATTAAGTTAGTTATTATGAAACAAGAAATTAACACATATCCAAAACACATAAGCAAGTTAAAACAAATAAATGCTAAATGATAATAAGTAAAAGCGACTCCAAAGGTGAATTTTGCTTGCTATTTGGATAGTATAGGATATCAACTTCATGTGCGGGTATGATGGTGTTGAGTCTATGAGACTCTAATTTTGCGAGAGTCCTTAATCAAGACTCCATTTTGCTCCAAAGTGTTCATGCAAATAAATAGAGGGTAAAAAGATTAGTAAGGTGAATCCACTTTAAAACTATATCAAATAAACCAAACATGAAGATAAGTAAAAGTCGTACAACAAAGACACTATCCGGAATAGAAAATATGCAAGCGCAGGATAAGCCGACTTATTAATAGAACCCAAAGTAACTGACCTACAGGATAAAATTAATTTTCTGGTTTAACCGATTTAAACCACAAAGAAGCTTACCTTTCCAAACCATGAATTTTAACAATTCTTTATAAGTAGTCTATACTAAAATATTCAGAAGAAAAGGGCAAAGTAAAATTAATATACTAACAGAGAGTAAAACAAAAGGAAGCTTAAGCTTAAGTTTATAGGTATATATTTGTATATATAAAACTAACGCCTAATAATGACAATGCACATGATTTGTGCCATAGTCCTTCAAATATTAAATATGATAACTGCTAACTTACAATTTTTTTTAAAAAAGAACAGGAACTTATACACGTGATTTGATTAGCAACAAAAAAGAAAGTGTAGAACTTAAACAAAATACCTACAACCAAGGTTCTCTTTTACATTTTTAAAGGGAAGCATGTGGAAAGCTATTTCTAACGGAAGCAAGGACAATAGCCAATTCTATTAAACATTTTATACATAGGAAAACATGACCATTGAAACTTTAGCATGTGAACACCCAAAATAAAACATTTAACCGGGAACAAAACAACAACACAACTCATATAAATCCAATTCTAGAACTAAGTCATTAACAAATATCCAATTTTAAAACTAAATCATTCTTTAAATTCAAGGTCTAAACAAAGTGAGGGAAAACAATTTCAAATCTGTATAGATCTCAAAAAGGATACAAATACATTTTAACATTACTTTAATTACAACTAAACTAAGTAAGAATCAGTCTCAACATACAAATTTCTTGGAAACAAACAACATTCTAGTTACAATAACAAAACAAGCTTTAAATGCAACAACAAAACAGAGGAAAAAAAATGAATATTACCTATCGCAGGGCAGTGAACAAAGGCTTGCGGTCAAATGTCTATATTCGAAGACGAACTCGAACAAGCTTGAAACTTGAGTTTCGGTCGATATCGAAAGAAGGATGCAAAGACAATATTTTAGAGAAGAAAATAATAGTTGAACCGTACTATGGTGCAATGGAAAAGCTTCTAAAAAAAATTAATGCCAAGGCTTCTATGGGAGCTCCAAAATCTCTCTCTTTGCTAAAGATGTAAGGATGTATTTATAGGAAAAATTAGGGTTCTTCATTGTGTTGAGCGGGAATAGATTTTGAACTTTCAAATTAGTCAAAAAGTCTTCAAATCCGACCGTTTGAAGCTAGACATCACATGATACCTTGGAGAAAGGGACAAGTTTTGCTTGGAACGGACCAAGCAAAGTCTGTCCATGGCTGAAGAGAAACGAAACTTTAGCCAAAAATGGAGGAGAAAAGACAGACATCGAGTAAAGAGAAAAGACCTAAATGATTTCGGGTCTTGAGCCATTTTACTGATGAATGAACGTTGGGTTGGGCCTATATTGGACTATTTTTTTAGACAGATTTTGATTTGAAATGTGGGCTGAAATATTTGAAAGGATTTGGGCTTAGCTGATCTAAATTATTGGCCTTTTCTTTTCTTTCTTTCAATTATTTTGAGCTTCTAACTTAATAACTAAAACCATATATATGATATGATGACAATTACTAGTTTATAAAAGAAAAATATATTACGACTTTACGCTAATATAAAACATAGATACAAGAAAATGGATTTATACTTAATTTAATAAATACGAAATTTGAAATAAAATGACGACAATTGACTATTTAAGAAAAGAGGTGTAAAAGTGATAATAATCATATCGATAATAAAACCTATAATTTTAGTAAATAAATAGGCGTAATATTAAAAATAGTTGTGAAAAAGATAATTTGATATGTTATCAAATTAAAAGCTCGAAAACAATAAATTAGAAGAAAGAAGGGTCAAAATTGGGTGTCAACAAACATCCCTTGCTAGCTCTAGCTCTTTTCTTTCTTCCTCAACATGTGCTACACTATCCATGGATAGTCTGCTAAGGGCATCTGCTACTACATTGGCCTTACCAGGATGGTAATGCACGATCATATCATAATCTTTGAGGAACTCTAGCCATCTTCTCTGGCGAAGATTCAACTCTTTCTGGGTGAATACATACTGGAGGCTCTTATGGTCTGTGAACACAACTACGTGAACACCATACAAGTAATGTCTCCAAATCTTAAGTGCAAACACCACTGCTGCTAGTTCGAGGTCATGAGTTGGATAATTCTTCTCATGTACCTTAAGCTGTCTAGAAGCATAAGTTATAACCTTACCACGCTGCATCAACACACAACCTAGGCCAACTCTGGATGCATCACAATAGATCACATAACCATCTAAACCCTCTGGTAGAGTCAAAACAGGAGCTGTAGTCAACCTAGTTTTCAGTTCTGCAAAGTTTTTCTCACAATCATCTGACTACTGAAACTTAACCTTTTTCTGAGTTAACTTAGTCAATGGAGAGGCTATGGATGAAAATCCTTCCACAAACTGTCTGTAATAGCCCGCTAGACCCAAGAGACTTCTGATATATATAGCAGAGGTAGGTCTGGGCCATTGTTTCACTGCTTCTATCTTCTGGGAATCTACTTGAATTCCTTTACTAGACACAATATGCCCAAGGAAGGCAACTGATTGTAACCAAAACTCACACTTACTAAATTTTGCAAACAACTGACGATCTTTGAGAGTTTGCAGAACAACTCTCAAATGACTCGCATGTTCTTCCTCATTCCTAGAGTAAATGAGGATATCATCAATAAAGACGATAACGAACAAGTCTAAGTACTGCTTGAACACTCTGTTCATCAAATCCATGAAAGCTGCAGGAGCATTGGTTAGTCCAAATGACATAACTACAAATTCATAATGACCATACCGAGTTCTGAAGGCTGTCTTCGGAATGTCACTATCTCTGACTCTAAGCTGATGATAACCTGATCTGAGGTCTATCTTTGAGAAATGACTAGCACCCTGAAGTTGGTCAAACAAGTCATCAATCCTGGGGATGGGATACTTATTCTTGATTGTGACCTTGTTCAACTGCCTATAGTCAATGCACATTCTGAGAGAACCATCTTTCTTCTTCACGAACAACACTGGTGCACCCCATGGCGAAATACTAGGTCTGATGAAGCCCTTATCTAGAAGGTCTTTCAACTGCTCTTTCAATTCCTTAAGCTCAGCTGGAGCCATTCTGTAAGGAGGGATAGAGATAGGCTGGGTATCTGGAAGGAGATCAATTCCAAAGTCTATTTCCCTTTCGGGAGGAACTCCAGGAAGATCTTCTGGGAACACTTCTGGAAACTCACTGACTACAGGAACTGACTCAAGAGTTGGGGTTTCGGAACTAGAATCCTTAACCCGAACTAGATGATAGAGATAACCCTTAGAGATCATCTTTCTGGCCTTAAGGTAAGAAATGAATCGACCCATAGGCGCTAAGCTACTACCCTTCCATTCTAGAATTGGTTCGTCTGGAAACTGAAAACGAACAATCCTAGTTCTACAATCAACTGAGGCATAACATGAATGTAACCAATCCATGCCTAGAATGACATCGAAGTCTACCATTTCTAACTCTACAAGATCTGCTGAGGTGACTTTCTGAGAGACTGTGACAGGGCAATTTCTGTATACCCGTCTAGCTATAACTGGGTCACCGACTGGAGTAGAGACTGAGAAGGGTTCTGAAAGAGTTTCTGGACTAACACTGAATTGGACTGCTATGTAAGGAGTTACAAAAGACAAAGTAGCCCCTGGATCTAACAATGCATAAACATCAAGATCAAAGACTCGTAACGTACCAGTGACTACATCAGGAGAATCTTCCTGATCTTGACGAGCCTGAAGAGCATAAAGCCTGTTTTGGCGCTGTCCGCCACCAGTACCAGAAGAGTTACCCTGCTGAGTCGGGCGACCTGCTGGTGCTGCTGAAGTTGTAGACTGAGCTCTACCATTATTTCCTCCTTGACCTTGTCTTGAAGGACAATCCTTCAATCTATGACCAGACTGGCCACACCCAAAGCATCCTTCCTTACCTGCAAGGCACTCGCCCGGATGGTTCCTACTACATTTCGGGCAAGTTGGGTAGGTTTTGGTGCCTGAAACACTACCTTGAGACTTAGAGCCTGACGCCCTACCTTTCTGATCATTACGGAACCTGGGGGATGGAACACTAGCTGATGAAGGTGCTGGAGTCGAAGACTTCTGCTGAAACTGCGAGCGGTTTCCACCACCCGATTTCTGGTGGGAATACTCGTAGTTACCTCTTCTTGCTTTCTTAGTCTCCTTAGCTTGTTCCCTAAGCTTATCACCCTCAACTTGCTGAGCATGAGTCATGAGCCTAGAGATGTTCATGTCTCCCAACAACATAGCATTTCTGCACTCTGTTTTCACTAAGTCTGACACTCCATAGAGAAACTTATTCATCTAAGCCCTGGAATCAGCAACCATGTGAGGAGCATACCTGGAGAGTTGGTTAAACTTGAGCCCATACTCTTGGACAGTCATGTTACCCTGCCTCAAGTTCATAAATTCCTGGGCCCTTGCTTCTCTCAACTCTATGGGGAAAAACCTGTCTAGAAAAGTTTCGCTGAAACAATCCCATGTAATAGGAGCGACATCTGTACCCCTATTCTCCTTCCACTGAGTGTACCAGATATGAGCCACATCCTTCAGTTGGTAAGATGCTAACTCAACCCGATCATTCCCAGTAACCTGCATAACCTCAAAGATCTTCCTGATCTCATCTAAGAAATTCTGGGGATCTTCACCAGTCTGTGATCCTAAGAACTCTGGAGGATTCATCCTAACAAAGTCACGGACCCTTGCTGCTGCTGATCCACCATTTGCATTAACAGGAGCTTGAACCTGCTGATTGTTCTGGTTAGCGACACTCTGAGCCAACATATGAATGGCATTCCTGAATTCAGCATTCGACACTTCCTGATCTGGAATTGGAGGAGCTGAGTTTGCGTTCCTGGCATTCGCATTCCTGACATAAGCTCTACGAGGAGGCATGATCACTGAAACGTAGAACGTCGAGTTAGAATGGAATTAGATCACACCTTACGCACGATAAGAGTAACAAGAAAATAAGGATTTTTCCTAAAGACACTTTGTAGCCTCCCTCTCATTAGATGTGGTGCGCACTACACACCCATGAAAATGACTCTACCTAGTGCAGCTTTTCAGACATCCTAGGACACTTAAACCTAATGCTCTGATATCAAGTTTGTCACGCCCCGAGCTACCCCCAAGACGCGGACACGGGACCTAGGACCACAAGTGATCTCAAGCTAACCCTGCTGGCATGATCACTGAGCATACTAAAGATAATAAACTGATGCGGAAGCTAATTCATAAATAAATCTGAAAAGATAGGGAATACCCATATGCTATAACTGAATATATCAAATCTGAGAGTTTAATACAAAAGAAATATCAAACTCAAAACACTAAGCTGAATCTAACTATGTCTGAAATAAGCCTCTAAACTGACTAGAAATGTTGGGACATGCTCCAACTAGGTCTAGCAAAACTGAAACTAAAGACTAAAATATTGAAAAGAAACTCATGACTATTGTCCTCGGAGAATGAGGACTCACCACTGATTCTGCTGAACTGGAGATCGGGAACCGATCTAAGCATGATCTGGATACTGAAAACCTGAACCTACATCACGAGAAGATGTAGCGCACGTATGCGTCAGTACTTGAAAGGTACTGAGCATGCAGGATAGAGTAAAGCTGAAATAACATATAACTGAACAAAGCATACTGAGCAATGATATAATCTGAACATGATATAGATACTGGAAATACTGAATACTGAGATAACTGATGCAATGACCAAATTTATAACATGCTGTGACTGAATACTGACTGTACTGAAATATGGTCAATGCAATAGAGTCTGACTGAACTATAGGAGCTACTAATAACCGACATAAAATCACATGAGCTAAATATGGAGTCTGATGTATACGCCCCCATCGAGAAGACCCAATATACCTTGCCAGAAGTATAGAGGCATGCTGGCGTGATCACTAAACTGATGTTGCCCACATAGGGGACTTACACCTACGTGGCTCGTAGTTCTGGGACTATATGGGTACGCTGAAACCCTAGTCCAACTCGGTATTATGCTACTCCCAATGAATTAAGTAGTTAACTAGTTATGAGTTATGACTGAATTTCTGTAAATACTGGATAGCTCGAAACTGAACATGCAAACTGAGAGTGCAACAATTAATCTGATAATGATGCATTCATAAACTGAGGCATGTAAAACTGAATACTGAAATATCTGACCTAGCATGTGTAATTCAAGAACTAAAGAAATACATAGCTAGGGTTCTAAAATTCATGCGATAAACTGAGCAATAACATGATAATCTGATTTGGAACATTTAAATAACTAATTCATGATGATCTGCTATAATTCTAGAAACCCTAAGTCTGTTCATAATCATGAAATCAAGAATCTGACTGAATTCTAGGGACCTAATGGGCGAAAGGAACCCACTAGTGAAATCCCACATACCTGGTGACGAATTCCACGGAAAAATCTTTCGATTTCGGGGCTGGAACTGATGGAACCTTGCTGCGTTCTTGAACTAGGGTTCTTGACTTCTTTTCTCCTTTTAACGTTCTAATTCTTCTAAGTTTGATTAATGATTTGACTTAGGTAAGTTCTAGTTATGTTTCTAGGCTTAAACTAATTAAAACCTCATGATTTAGGGTCTAAACGACGTATCTTAGGGGTTAAACAAAATAGGAAAAGACCAAAGGACCCCTGAATTAATTGCTGTCGGAGTGACCTACGGATTGGACCTACGGGCCGTAGGTCAATCTACGGTCCGTAGATTGCGTCCATAAGTCAAGCCTGTTCGACAGGCCTTCACTAAAACGGGCATAACTTTTTACTCGGAGGTCGGAATTTAGCAAACTCGGTGGCGTTGGAAAGATAATTCAATTATGTATCTAACCATAGGTCATGAGACACATAATTTATTTTGTACTAAAAGTTATGACCATCTGAAGTTGACCCATCAGAATTTTCAGCTAACTGGCTGCTAACCTTCGATTTACGGTTAGACCTACGGACCGTGGATCGAATGACGGTCCGTGCTGGTCAACCGTAGTTTATGAATGAAGCTGGGCTTTTAGGGCATCGATCCACGGACACGAACTACGGTCCGTGACCTGACTTACGGACCGTAAGTCTGGCCGTGGGTGAACACTTAGCCAAATTTTCTGACTGAGTTCTGGGGATGTTTTCTGTCACTAACCACGGACCTGCAGGACGGACCGTGAGTCCATCTACGGTCCGTGGATGGTGTCCGTGAGTGCCACCTGTAACATCAGAAATCTGAAATCTCTACTTTCGGATACAGGGTGTTACACTTTTCGTCCATTAGTGCCCTCGCTGTCCAATAACTAGTGCACATTTGCCCCTCTCACTAACGGAAGACTCATTCTGTACACATGGCACAATCCTACGCCTCAATCCGGGTTGACCAAATATTTAACCCAAATTTCAAATACATGTTTAACCCGCCCCATTACCCATTTAACACACCCAAAACATCCATTACCCACTTCGGAATTTGTTCATGTTCAAGAACCCCAAGTGGAAATATCAAACATATGTTGAAATCTGAATCTGAATCGAGTTTTTGGGATTGTGAGGTTAAAGATTTGAATTTGTTTTTTTTATTTTAGTTAAGAAGAAGAAGATTCCAGAAACTTTCCAGAACTTTGTTTCCATTTGGGGAAGAAACATAAGTTGTATTAGCTCGGAATCCCATTTTCCATTCTTGAGTTTCATTTTTTTCTTTGCAGAAATCAAAAATAATTTCGAGGTGTATTGTGTAATTTGATTGGAATTTTTCAGGTTAAAGTTTGTTGTTCATGTTTGAGAACCCTCAATGTGTTGAATTCTGAATCTGTATCAGTGTTTTTGGGATGGTAGGGTTGAACAATGTTCAGATTTGAATGAAAACTACAAATGGAATTCACTTCCTCGAAGAATTGGCAGATCAACTACAAATAGGATATAAATTCTATTTAATTTCAGTCTCTGCTGAAAGTTATCCTTCCTGGAATTGCATCAGAATTCAGACGTATTCGCCCACTACCTCTTTCTTAACAAAAAAGGCGTACAAGTAGCAGAGAATGCAAATAAATTGCAATGTTTTGATATGGTTATGTTTTTTTTTCATTTTCGATTACTCTAATTAATTTTTTCCCCTGATAGATGATGTTAATTAATTTAATTTGCAGAAATTTTATCCAAGGCAGTGATCTTGAGTCTCTTCTTCAAGATTTTAGCGTGATGTCTTTTTCTTTATAGAAATAAGTGTTTTGATCTCTATCGCTTTTGTTTAAATCTTCAAGTAGATGATTGAAAGAGTATATGGAAAGATAGAAGAAGAAGAAGAAGAAAAGGAAGAAGAAGAAGAAGAAGAAGAAAAAGGAGGAGGAAGAGGAAAGGGTGAGGGGGTGGGGGTGGGGGACGACAACGACCTTACGAGGAAGAAGAAGAGATAAAGTAAATGGGGATTTTTCTTTAGGTTTGTCGATAGTTTGTTAAATGAGTAATAGGGCGGGTTAAACGAGTATTTGAAATTTGGGTTAAATATTTGGTCAACCCGAGTTGAGGCGTAGGATTGTGCCATGTGTACAAAATGAGTTTTCCGTTAGTGGGAGGGGCAAATGTGCACTAGTTATTGGACGGCGAGGGCACTAATGGACGAAAAGTATGACGTAGGGTATTGACATACCATTTTCGAAAGTTCAAGGATATATTTGTCCCTTTTCCCATTAAAAAGAGTGTTTGAATGGACTTGTAATTTTTAGCTTAAAAACACTTTTTATTTTGTTTCAACTCTATAAAAGTGCTTAGAATTTTATTGTTTTTTTGGATTCTAAAATGGCAGAATGGTTTGGGAGACCCTTGTACTTGTCTCATTTTGTCACCTGAGCCCTTCTAATCTCGATTTTGCCAACTGAACCTCGAACCCATTGAAATCCAATATTTTAAACCTTTTTTTTGACCTGTCATCCCATGTGGCAAAAGTAGTTTAAGTGCGTGAATTACACCTACTTTAGGAGCGTGAGATGCTTTTAAAAAGCCAATAACGGCCATTTTTGGCCATCTTTCTCAAATTTCCCTAATTTCTTCTTCAAATATCCAAAATTTCTTCTCTTTCTCACTTATTTATCTCTCTCCAAAACTCTTCACCCCAAATTTCTTTTTCTTCTCCACAATTGATCAGGCCTTTTTTGTCTATATTTTATTTTTCTCGCCTTTTTCTTTCTCTTTAATTTTTTTGTTCTTCACAGTGACTGTTTGTTTTTGCTATTGTGGGCTTCATGCTGAACTTAAGATGTCAAGAACATCAACAAATCCAGGAAGAATGTTTTGGGGCTGTCAAAAAAACACAAATGGTAATGGATGTGAATTTTTTCGATGGGCTGATATGGATGATCCTACATACCAAAAATAATACTACATGAAGAATCAATCAACAAATGTTGATCATGGAAGGCAGGGAAGGCATGGAAAGCATGGAAGACAGGGGAAATCGAGCATTAGAATTGATATCAGTGTTGTTGTGATTGTTGTCATTTGATTTCTATCTTTTGTATTTAAGATGTATTGATGATTTGTTCATTTGAGTACTATGATAATGTAATATACTGTATGAATATATCCAAATTAAGACTTATAATTATCATAGCAAATTCATAAGCAAAAATAACTTGTTTGTCATAGCAAGCTAACACAACATTTGAAAATTAAGTTAATAGTGGAAAGTATCATAGATAATGTCATTGAAAATTTAGCTAGGCAAAACATGAGTCTTTACTATGAAATATTATGTGTCTTGAGTGCTTGGTGTGGACTGAGTGGCTCGCTTTTAACTTTGTTCTTGTAGCTGCCTTTGAGTAACTGCAGCTCCACCCTTCCACCTTAGTCCATTGGGTTTGTAACCAAGATCAATATTGGTAGGCATTGAACTCTTCAATGGTGCACAATGTAACACTCTATCAGTAGTTCCAGACTGTTAAAAGGCAATAATGATATTAGTTAGAGAGATTTTATAGAATCAAACTAAAGGTCCTTAAATAATAATACCTACCCTCTCAATCGCACTACCACTTGCTCTAAATAGCACACCAAAACCAGTTGTTCTTGGCTTCTCTGTTTTTGGCCTTTTATATTCGGGATTTGCACCACCTCTTTTAACTTTGCTACTCTTCTTTGAGCCACTAGCACTAGTAGTTGACTGTTGAGTACTAAATTGACTTGTTGGTTGAGCAACACTTGCAAAATTTACAGAAATATTTGCAGCACTTCCACCAGTAGTTGTTGCAGCAGTAGTTGTACCTCCAAAAGCTGTTGAAGTAGTGGTTGATCTTTTAGTAGTTGCACCATCACTTCCACCAGCAGTTACACCTGTAGAAACTGCTGAAGTAGTTGCACCACCACTTCCACCAGTAGCCTCACCAGTTACACCTGTAGAAGCTGCTGAAGTAGTTGCACCACCAGTTCCACCTGTAGAAGTTCTTGCAATTCCAGTAGTATAATCATTTTTCTACATACTAAATTTTTTCAAACTGAATTAAGAAGTATTGATAAAAATAAATTTCATTAACAAAGTTGAAGAAGTTAAAGCAAAACTTACAGCAATTGGACATCCTTTCTTGTTATGTCCAAAATTTCTGCACAAAAAACATTTCATTTTTCTCCCCTTCCTTGTAGCCTTTCCAAACTTCTTTTTACTAGGCTCATCACTATCTTTAGACCTTTTTTCCTTGGTCTTCCTGGCATAAGAGTGATTTTAGGTGGCTCAATGGATGGTCTTGTGCTCTTGGGCCACATCTTCATGTTTGTCATAGGTTGAATGAACTTACTGTAGGCCTTCAAATATGTTTCCTTCTTGTACCAGTGATCAACAAATGACTCAACATCTAGATCTTTGTAATGCATTGCAGTAATTGCATATGCACAAGGAATTCCCTTCAGTTGTCATGACCTATAACTACACACTTTCTTTTTTAGATTAACAACATGTTTATATGGTGGATGCTGAATCGCATAGCCACTATCTCCATTAAATTTAACCTCACATATGGCTACATATTTAACATTGTAAGTAAGAATTTGCATAGCCATAGGTGACACATCAGTTATCCATTTTTCAGAAAACTCCCTCATTTGAGTCATTCTTTCCATGACTTTGACTCTAATTTCCTCTAAGATGATTGATTTGAATCTAGTTGCCAAGATCCAACTATTGAATGTCTCACACATATTATTCTCAACTATGTCACACTTGCTATGGTCCTTGAATAATGCCCTACACCATGCATTTTTATTGTACTTTAACAATGCTTCCACAATACCTTCTCCCAACAGACTCATTTCATCAAGTTTTGATTGTAAATAAACTTCAAATGGAGCCCTGGCAACCTGCCAAAACTTTTTCCTCCTTTCTTTACCACTCCATTCCTTCTTCCAGTTTGCCCATATATGTCTAGCACACCATCTAATCTCAGTATTTGGCAATAAATCAACAAGTGCTAGGTTAAGACCCTATCAAAGAAACAAGGCATGCCAAGAAAAAACAATAGGAACATAAGTGTAACATAGAAATTGCTATAGCAAAGTAAACAAAATGACTACAAAGTGTTCTCATGCTTTCTGCATATCAGACATAACTGTCAGTCCTTCACCTTCAGTTTGTGTCAGTTCCAAATCATGTTTGATACACTTGATAAATCAAGACCACGTGTCCTTGGACTCTTTATTAACCACTGCCCATGCTATAGGGTACATCTGATTATTTCCATCCTTGAAAATGCAAGACAACAGTTCACCTCTACATACACCTTTCAGAAATGCACCATCAAAATCAATTATCCTACTACACCCCTCCATCCAACCACTTTTTAATGCTCCAAGACAATTATAAATCCCTTGGAATACCTCTTTTCCAGAAATTGTATTCTTGGATGTCCTAACAACCACAGTGGTTCCTAGATTTGTAGACTTCAACTCATCAGCATAATCATACAATCTAGCAAATTCCTCTATGAAATTACTTATATGCTCATTCATGACTTTCATTTTTGCTCTTTTACAACTTGTTTTAATAACATACAATCCACAATCTTTTTGTACCAAGCCTTGAATCTGATGGAGTCTGATGCTAGGCTCACTCTTGATTCTGTCTTTGTAAGTCTTACAAATTCAGTTTGGAGTACACAACTTGTTTCTTGTTCTTTCGAAACACTTATGGACAGGAAAATATGTCTTCACAATAAAATTTTCAGTATTACCCTCAATACTTCCAAGAATATGCCAAGGACAACCCTTCTTATTACATTTGCCCTGATCCTCTCCTTTTCATTAAGTTTAAGTTTAATGTTCACACCCTTCTGAATAGAGTAAGTATGTAGTGCTTCTCTAAACTGAACATTATTCACAAAAATCATATACAACTGAAATTTTTAAAAAAATTGGCAGTTGGGTCAAAATAGACCTTTGTACTTGAATTTCTAGCTGGTGGATCTACAACCTCATCAGAATCAATAGGATCCTCTCCATCCTCACTAATATCACTGCCAGGATCTGAGCTATCAAAATACAGGTCATCCCCACCCAATTTTCCTTCATATCTTCCCCTCTTATTCTTATAAATATCTTCAAAACCAGCATCTATACCTACAGGACCAGAAGGTATCTCATCTATATTTATTCTAGCAGCCTTCTCTTTATTAACTTGTTCTTGAATGTTAAACTTCCTAACTTCAACAAACTCAGAATCCAAGTCACTTAAGTCATCAATGTTCTCATCAACATCATAAAGTGACTCAGAATCAGATTGTTTAGCATCTACATCTACATCAGATTAATCAGATGTATGAAGGTGGTAGGAAGAAAAGTCATTACCTTGACCTTGACCTTCATCTTCATCTAAGTCCTCTAAAGAGACCTCAGGAGCAATAACCTCTTTATTCTTATCCTTGTCTACCCTAGGTTGCTGATCTTCTTTTATATTTGTATCATTTTTATCAAATGGTTGAGGGGAAGACATATCAGCCCTAACATTTATAATAGTAGGTAGGGGGGGTTACCTTTTTTGGGAGTAAGCAATTGGGCTATTTGCACCTCAGTAGGATCCTCAACAATTAAAGGAGTACTAATTTGATGTACCACATACACATCAACAAAGTCCCCACCCTTTAAGTTGTTAATAAATCTCAACACATCAACATTACTTTTCAACATATAAAAACCACCTCTTTTGTTAACTTCGCACCCAAAGGTTTTAACTTTTTCAACTCCCAATTCTCTAGCTAATTTATGAAAAAACATAATATGAAGCTCATCCAAATCGATTCTTATTTTTTCAAGATCAGAAATTCCATTAGCATCCTGAGTTCAGGATCTGATAAAAAAACATCCCCCATAATGCATTTGAAGTGTAATAATTGTTGAACCTATATTCTTACCATGCTTGCAAAGTCACGAGAATACAATCAGATGATTGACAAAAAGCCCTAAATGACAAAAAAGCCCTAATCGGAAAAAAAACCCTAATTTTAAACTAATTCTTTATGGAATACAACAAAAACCTCTATAATAATATGATATAATCCAATTGGACCACTAATAAGAAAGAAATCCAACGTAATTGATAAAAAAAAATAAAAATTCAAATACGAAAAGTCCTAGATTCAACAAATATTCACGACAAATGCCATTGAATGCATAATACTTCTACAAATTGTTATTAGGCTTGTTATTAGGCATGTAAAAAACAAAATCCTCCCTAAAATCACACCACGACCTCTGCAATAACTAAGCCCTAACAAGAACTCAAAACAACAAAATTCAAAATGAAATACCAAAAACACAACTGCAAAACAAAGAGAATGAAAATCAGTCAAGAAACTTATAACAATGGAGTGAAACGCGAACTCAAACACTTCACAAAATCGAAAAAAATCGCAGTGAGCAACAATGTAAATCGGGATTAAGAGAGTAGAAGGGTCTAGTTGAAAAGGAGAAAGGAAAGAAATGTTTGAAAGAAAAGGATAAGCCTATTTTTAACATGTCATATCCTATGTGGCATTTTTAAATGACGTGAAAAGCTACGTGTGGCGTTTGTAGTTTACGCACCACTGAGTGGTCAAAAAAAGGGTTTAAAATGTTGAATTTCAGTGGGTTCGAGGGTTCAGTTGACAAAGTCGAGATTAGAAGGGCTCATGTGACAAAATAAGACAAGTACAAGGGTCTCCCAGACCATTCTGCCTTTTAAAATCCGCATTTGAGTTCCGACTAATAATCTGAATTGCGCACTATAGGATTCATTTGGTAGAAACACATCCAACATAATTTTATTCATACTTAAAGCTCGAATTCAAAACTTCTCCGATTAAGAATGAAACTGACCCATCATTGCAGGACGATCAATATCAATAAAAAAATATTTTAATTTTATAAGCACTTAAAAAAAAAGGAGAAGGTGAATTCAAACGGGCTTTAAATCTCTATGCAATAAGAGAAGGAGTAGGATACATATTTTGGGCTCTATATATATAAAATATATAAAGAAAATATAAGCACAGCAAAAAAAAATCCCAATTTTAAGTACCCAAAATCCAACGATTCGTTGGCGATTTCAACCCTCCGGCGGCTACTCTTCTTCGCCTTCTTCTCCGGCGAACTCAGCTAAGAATTCGATTTGTAAGTATCTTATTGTTCTCTATGTATTTACTTCTATCCTTCTCTTTCGTCTGAAACCCTAATCTCTCTCTTATGTATTTTTATTCAATTGTTTTGTTAAATAGTAGTTAAAAAAGCCCTCAAATCTGCTGTGTATGTACTTTGTATGTTTGCCTTTTGATATGTTTGCAAAGTCGTTGTGTGCAGTATATGCTTAATAATATGATTCAATGTATAGAAATCTAGGTGTATGCACCTCTTTTTCTCTACCTGTATTTTTTTCCTATCTGCCTGAAACCCTATCACCTGTTTTTCCAGATTTTTTTTGTGAAATGCTCTATGTGAGATAGATTGTTGTGCTTTTTTTTACTCGGTGCATAACAAAAGTCCTCAGATCTGAGCTTTGCAGTGCTTTGTATTGTTGCTAGTTAATAGATATTGTTGTTTGATTCTTGTGTGGTATAATATTATGAATCAATAGCTAGAAACCTCAGGGGAAAGGGAGTACAACAACATACCCAATGTAAGCCCACGAGTGGAGTGTGGGGAGGGGAAAAGGGAGTAAGGCCATAAAAGATGGAATCTTTACCACTACTTTGTGGGGTTTAGCAGTTATAATTGAAGTTATCAGTTTAAAGTCATTGCAAGTCTGTTTTATTTTCAAAAAAAAATAAAAGTCTGTTTCCTGATTATTTCGAACAACTAATTTGAGCTTTAACGATCAACTAATTGATTGACAAAAAGTCTATGTATTCCAATTGATCTATCAACACTGGTGCTGAGCGTAGGTTGATATGTTAGAGCCGGTTAATTAAGTAATTAATCCTTTTTTATATGGTTGATACTGATCTTTGCATTTAGCTGGTTATGTTTATCAGCAGCATATTTAAAAGGTCTATTTAGACATGGTTGAGAGACTGATATATTGATCTGTACCTGTCTTCTCTGTGTATGCAGTGGCTGTAGGAACTTTAAATCTGGGATTTTCAGCATGGCATCTCTCAAGGAGCTTCTTCCAGCAGCAAAGTCCACTACCAGCACAGTCTATGACCATACAAGTGACCCGTGGTTCAAGAATAGGTACAGTGCAACTGAGGCGGAGAAATCTGCAGTAATCAAGGCAAATCCGGTACCCCCTTATCTAAAACGGGCTGGATTTAGGCCATCCAAGCTTGAGGACTTTGGGGATGGAGGAGCGTTCCCTGAAATCCATTATGCACAATACCCACTTGATATGGGCAGAAAGAAAGACTGGAAAGCCGGGGGAAAGAATTTGCCTGTTACTGTGGATGAGCATGGTGAAGTGCGATATGATGCAATTGTGAGGCAGGGTGAGAATGCAAAGAAAATTGTTTATTCTCAGCATAAAGATCTTATCCCCAAGTTTGTGAAGGAGGACGAGAGTGATGAAGAGATGGATCAGGATGAGAAGCAGAAAGTAATCGATGAGACAATGGAGGAAACTAAAGCAGCACTTGAGAAGATTGTAAATGTGCGGTTGAGTGCTGCACAGCCCAAAAATGTTGCCACACAATCTCAAGAGTCCAAGTTTATTAAGTACAAGCCTTCCCAGCAAGCGGCAGCTTTTAACTCGGGTGCAAAGGAGAGGATTATTAGGATGGTAGAGATGCCCGTGGACCCTCTGGATCCACCGAAGTTCAAACACAAGAGGGTCCCTAGGGCCTCTGGTTCTCCACCTGTGCCTGTTATGCATTCTCCTCCCCGTCCAGTTACAGTGAAGGACCAGCAGGACTGGAAGATTCCACCTTGTATATCAAACTGGAAGAACCCCAAAGGTTACACAATCCCACTTGATAAGCGTCTTGCTGCTGATGGCAGGGGACTTCAAGATGTTCAGATCAATGATAATTTTGCAAAACTATCAGAGGCTCTGTATGTTGCAGAACAGAAAGCCAGAGAAGCAGTTGCAATGCGGTCAAAGGTTCAGAAAGAGATGATGATGAAAGAAAAGGAGAAGAAAGAGATAGAACTTCGGGAGTTGGCCCGCAAGGCAAGATCTGATAGATTGGTTGGGGTACCTTCGGCTGCTGCACATGTACCTTCTGAGAGGGACTCCAGGAATGTTGATGATATGAATGAGGATTATGAGCGAGCAAGAGATTTGCCCAAAGAATCAAGGGGGGAAAGGGAAGAAAGATTGAATAGAGAGAAGATACGTGAGGAGCGGCGCCGTGAGAGGGAGAGGGAGAGGAGATTGGAGGCAAAAGATGCTGCAATGGGTAAGAAGAGTAAGATCACCAGAGATAGAGACCGTGATGTGAGCGAAAAAGTGGCTCTTGGAATGGCTTCTACTGGCACATCAAGAGGAGAGGTCATGTATGATCAGAGATTGTTCAACCAGGAGAAAGGGATGGATTCTGGATTTGCAGTGGATGATTCCTACAACGTCTATGACAAGGGACTATTTACCGCTCAGCCTACTCTTTCTACTCTATACAGACCGAAGAAAGATACTGATTCTGAAATGTATGGAGGTGCAGATGAGCAGCTGGATAAGATCATGAAGACAGAGCGCTTTAAGCCCGACAAGGCATTTTCTGGAACATCTGAGAGGACTAGTACCAGAGATGGGCCTGTACCATTTGAAAAGGAAGTTAAGGAAGTTGAGGAAGCTGATCCATTTGGTCTTGACCAGTTCTTGACAGAGGTTAAGAAGGGAAAGAAAGCCATGTCAAATGTTGGTAGTGGAGGCACCATGAAGGCTAGTGCTGGCTCCACGCGAGATGGTTATGAAACATCAAGCAGAACTCGTATTGCTTTTGACAAAGGGCGTTGAATTGTCTTCCACTGCCAGTGTCCCTGGCCTTTATGTGTTCATCTTTGCTGCATAAGTGAACTACTCTCAATCTTTATACTGTCGTAATGTATTTCTGTTCTTGCAACTTGAGCTTTAAAGTGTTGAAGTCATGCCTACTTCAGGCGATATTATCATCTCTTTAATTATTGCTTTTAAGTCTTTTCTGCCTTGAAACAGTGGTTTTCTTAGATTTGGAGGATGATAATATCCATCGCGTAATTAAGTTGCGTGATTTTGACCCAGTTTGATATGAATATTTTTCGTTTGGATATGTGGAATTTCTGAGAAGTTTTTGCGTTTTTGTTTTGTGGTGTAGGGTCCTTGCCTCTGAATCTTTTGCTGCAAAGGAACTCTCTTTGCACATTTAATTGATACTGATGGAGTGTAGCCAGCCTTGATAAATTCAACTAGTTTCAGTATCAATTTCTGCTATAATTTGCCCAAATGTCATTAACTTAAATTGGTTTCCTCATAAAGTAGTAGTATGCCTGCTCTTGTTTCAACTCATCCTCAGATTTTTGAGTTCTTTAAAGTTATTGGGTTCTATATTAATAAAATAATAATGTGTACATATTCAATGGATCTCACATAAGACAAATATATGATTTGAATCAAAACTATTGGGTTCGATCGAACACATAAACCAGTTCAAGTTTCAATTGAACACAACATTTTCGACACGGAGTATTAACTTACATCTTGGATCTCTCTCTCAGTTTTTCACTATCCAAACGTGATGTTACTTCCAGGCGAGAATTGGCCCTAAGTTCATCATTCAACCCATTCCTCCTGTAGTTAACATCACGAATATGTGGAATTCCGTTATCATGGAAGGTATGGACTTCATTAACTGAATTTTATGTAAATGAGTTCAACTGAACACAGCATTTTCGACATATAGATAGATATATATCTGAACAATCATGAAAATTTCAGAAAAAAATACTATATTTTGGACACATGAGTGCTTAAAAATTTAAATCCTAAAACCGCCTCTGAGTCTTTCACTATCCAAACCTGATGTTACTTCCAGGTGTGGATTGGTGTTAAGCTCATCATTCAATTCATTCTTCGTGTAGTTCACATCACGAATATCTTCTGGAATTCCGTTCTCATCATGGAAGGTATGGAATTCAGTACCAAAATTTTCGATTTCTGTTTCAATGGCCTGAAATTCTTCTTCATCCCTGTTTACAACATATTCAGATTTCTCCATAGTGCTTTTGTCTTCATGTTCAAAATCTCCATTTTGGGAATTTCGAATCTGATACAGAAACCATATGCTAATAACTAGGATGAATATAAGCTTAAAAACTTCTTTGGCCTGAGCTATTTTAACTCTCTGGCTACTAACTGAAGTATTATTCATGCTTGACTTTGGAGAGAGCTGCTTTTGCCTCGATAATTATCTAATGAGAGAAAGCCGATGCAAAAGTAGTTCTTTACACGAGGGAATACCAGACAAACTGACCTCTGCTAACTATTGTTTTATTTAAGATTGGAAGTTCGAGAGATACTAAGGTATAGTGCCTTTGGTTGTCTTGAAGTTGAATTATGAGAGAGAGTTTATGCATAAGTAATTCTTTATGCAAAAAAATGCTAGATAAACTGACATTTGCTAACTACGTTTTATATAAGATTGGAACATTGAATGAAAGGTTCTTTCCAAGACCATATGTTGTTATTGAATAGAAAGCACACCAACAACGTGTGTTGCGTGATTCTAATTTGTTTTTTTGTAGTTGACTGATTAACAATGCCAAATAATTGAATGAAAATAAGCTAGCGTTTGATTGTAGATTTTGAAAATCTATCTTCAAATATCCTTTTGACTATGAAATTTGATCAAATTTTGAAAATTTGTTCTTCAAATATTTTTCAAATTTGACACTTGCACTCAGAAAACATCAATTTTTTTCTAAATAAAATGCATGTCCAAAAGGGACATAAACTAAATTTTTTTAAGTTTCCTCTTTAAAATCTATGACCAAATGGGAGCTAGAGCAAGGAATTTTCAACTAAGCCTCAAAAATTGTTATATATATATAAATAGAAGTGCTTAGGTAGGTGATATTTAAAATGCAAATCGGCTCAATTATAACATGATAAAGCAGTTGGCTCACACTTCCTGAACCTTTTAGTGAAGGAACTTTTTTTTTTAATATTTTGATTGGTCGAAATGTTTTGAAAATATATTTTAATGAGGAAAATAATTTTCTGTAACTAGAAAAATAAGTTTTATAAGTGAAACTTCAATTTCACTGTCTCCTGCTCACCCATGCCTACCCCTTGACCATCCCACTATATATGACCTTCATAGTGTTTTGCTAGATTACATATAAATGTTAAAGGGAAAATGATCTTCTATAATCAGTTACAATTTGGACAGAACGACCATACAAAGTCTTCTCCTTGAAATATGGAAAATGGTGATGAACTTTTCACTAGGGTTGCACCTAATATATACTTTCCGCACCAAATATTTACACCAAACCAAGTAATTTAACCTTAGTTGTTAATAATAAAGTAAAATATCCATTGCTTAATGTGTATGAAGTTATAGTTCTACTAAGCAAAGCATCAAAGGATTTCTTTTGTTGGGCTCTACATGAAAAGGCCCATATTTAGCACTTCATTGAATTGGGCCACAAATTCAAGGCCTAAGTAGGGCTTATTAATGGATTTGAATTGAAGATGGTACACTCGTAGCTAGGTGAGAAGATGAACACTAATATAAAAGCAAAAATATGGATTGAAAGTTTATAAAGATCTTATCGATGATCGTTGATAAGATTTCAAGCTCTGAAAGCTCGAGGACATAACATGGACGGGAAGACCCCATCCATGTTATGCCGGACCATGGGTCAAACGACTAGCAAATATGACAACAAATAATTCTTTTGTGTAGGTATGTAACGTTTGCACATTGAGCAACAATTAATAGAGTATCTTGGGTACTAATAATGGTTTTCTAACTCCACTAGTTCGATTAATTATGATTCAAGTCATATAACACTTGTTAAAAGGGAAACATTTTCTATTCAAAGTTTCTCTATTCCAAAAACTCGAACCAAGAGCTCTGATTCATCCATGCATTCCACCACCCAATAATTAGAGAGATCAACATCAAAGTTGTATTATTTGTTTGAAACTTTAAATTTAGAGGTTTAATGAAATTGGGAAATTATATAGGGGATTTAATTTGTGGCCTAGTCTATGAAAGCAAGTTGTTGAAGCATTAAAGAGAGAATAGGTTTAACAAGAACTTTGGGAGAACAAAGAAAATTTACTGAAAATGACATGTCTATTGGCCTTGACCACCAATAATATAATTCAGCTCCCTAAATATCTTTATAATTAATAGCTCTTTTTTCGGCTGAAGATTTGTTGTAAACAATCTTTCCATCTTTACAATGTGTGGATAACGCTAATACACAACATTTTTCTCGAACTCCACCTGTAGAAATACATTGAGTTGTTGTTGTTTGTAAGCTTTATGTAATGAGGTTCGAAGTATAAGCGTCAACTTGCTTAATTTTCAACATTAATTCAAGTATATAAATCTTTTTAATCTTTTTCTTTATCGAATCTACATGTTGGAAAACATCTTAAAATGTATTATAAGGCACAATAGTTAATATTGTTATAAAATATTATAGTGTGGATGTCCACTACACCAAGAAATTACTCTCACCCATTATCTCCATTACTTTCCTCCATTATGAAGATAACCATAACCTCCAGAGCCTACAACTTTATAACACCATTATTCTTGTAACCTTTCACTTTCATAATCTCCTCCATTATATTCATGTTAATGTCATGTTTATGACTAACCTTTTGTATGCCTCTATGTTACACTATAAATAGAGGCAAGGGTTCATATTGTATACACTTGAAGACTTGGAATAATAAGAAAAGCTCTCATCTCTTGTTTTACTATTTCTATTGCTATCATCTTTTATATTTCTTGTCTTGTTTTACTTTAGTTTTACAATAAATATATATTTTCCCTTAAATAATATTAATATAGTGATTATTTTACTAATTTATCATTATCGATGTTACTTTAAAATTTTAAATTTGACTACTAAAACTCTATTGAGTAGGAAATATTAATTAATAATAGGGGTAAATTTTGTGATAAAAACTAATCTTCTAGTTAGCTAAAGTGAATATTTAAAAAAGAAAAAATTATTTAACAAGTAATGAAAGGGAACAATATCCCACTAATTAGAGATGATTAATAGTATATATTTCAATTATATCCCACTTAGAGATGATTACTAATTAATAGTATATACTTCCATTATATCCCACTTAAAACTTTAAACCATGTCAATAAATATTTTATTTAACACAGAATTAATAGTATATATATATTCCAACTTTGATTGTATAAATAATTTTTTGCAGCTTCACCCTGATGATGTAGTAGTATCTATATTCTAGTATCACCAAAAATAAATATATGTTAGGTTGATGATACTATTTTAGTATTACCCAATAAAAAAATATTTGTTATAAATATATGTTAGGTGATGACACTATTTTAGTATTACCAATTAAATAAATATTTGTTAGGTTGAATAACAAAACCTAGTATGCTTTTTAAAATGTTTTTTTAATCTAGTGCTCAGTATTTATATAGAATTCAATTAAATTTGAATTTGTGTATTATGAAACTTATTCTTAGGGGAGCGTTCTCAACATAATTTTTTTCATTTTCAGAACTCGAATTTGTGATTCTAATTAAAGAATGAAGCAATCTGAACTATCCAACCACATTATATACTTAGCTCCTCACTAAAGCAAGTCTCCAACATGAATTATTGGGATGTTAACATCAAGTGTCTTTCTTTAATTTCTTAACATTCATGAGGAAAGTGATTCTAGCAATTTAATTTTAAAATGCTCTAATAATTGTACAATTGATTAATGTATAGGTACTTTTAGTACTTTAATGATTAATTAATTTAATAAATTAACCACTCAATTATCTAGATATTGAGCTGAGTTTATTAATTAATTGAATCTAATGCAACAACAAAGACACATTGTTTCTGAGTCTTTGGAGCTTAGTGAGCTAATTAAAATATCCTTTAAGACAACTAGAAGATATGCTCATTAAGTAAATTAATTGAAGAAGAAAACTTTTGCTTGGTTTTGTTGACCTGATACGATGGAGTCGGAATTTTCACTAAAATATGAAGAAATAAACATTCGAAGAAGTTTATAAATTCAACACTCATTAATTATATATACAAAAAAAATATTATTTGAACGTTATATATCCCATAATATATGTAAGACAACTAGTAGTGACAGAGTCAAAAATTTTATTGAGGGGGTTTAAAATATAAATAAATAGATACGAAAAAAAAGTCAAAGACGTTCAACACGAACAAAAAATAATATTTCTTCCTATAAATATATCAAAATAATTTTGACCATCTACATGCAGTCAATTACTGGAGAATATTTTACTACGTTTGGTCTATCCACTAAAACAAAAATTTCAGATTCTTGATTTGGCCCATTTGTATTTTCCAGCAAAGTGTCAAATCAGACCAAAAAGAAAAGAGCAAAAGTAATAAAGAAAAAGAAACCACAATGAAAAAATGCTGCCAACTATATCATTCCTTTTTCCTTATTTGCTCCTTAATATTGAATTATTTCTATTCGTAATAAATATTTGAGAATACGCATAATTTTTTTTAAAAAAAAAATCAAAATTATCTAATATGAATATTTTAAAATTGAATATCTAAAAAAGAATTATTGGCAAATAAAAGAGTCAGTGTATTAAGTAAAGTTTTTTCCAAATCTTTTCCCTATTAAATTTCTAGATTCTTTGCCGTCTTTGACTTTAGGCTAAATTTAATTGGTTTTTGCTGTGAATTAAAGTAGTTTTATTACTGATGGTACATATTGGTGAATATTCAAATAAAAATAGACAATTTAATCTATATATTTGAATTGTTTATTTTTTTAAAAAATAATCTAAACTAGTTCTAAGTAAAGTGAATTATATTAAGATATACAACATTTTTATCATCGTAAAGCAGAAGTAAGACAACACAACATCACTCTCTCAGACTTTATTTTGTAGAATTATATTAAGCATGTTATTATTATATTATTTTTTGCTCATTAAGATGATCAACAATTGAATAAAAACCTATAAATCTTTTTAATTCTACAACACCAAACAATTATTTGAATATTTTATTATTTCATTTAGGCACTTGATAAATTAAAAAGTGGATAATATATAAGAATATACACAGTTTAATTTTTGGAGAACATTAAGGTGCTCTTTTTTAAAACTCCAATATCCACGTTCAATTAAATTCGAATTTGCATCGAGAAATTCCACATTGAAGAATAAAATGTTCCCTAACAAAAGCGACTTCATACATAGCTCGAAGTCGAGACCTCTGATTAAGATTGTTAGTGATTTTATATTTTTACTAAAACATAGTTCTCACTTCTTCTTCTTTTAAAAATAAAATAAGAGTCAATAACAAATTTAATTTTAGTAATTAAATTATGTATTTAAAAATGAAAAGTACTTTACACAACTTAATTATCACGTTACATTAATTAATTATTGCAACTACTTTTTTTAATATGACCTACATGAAATGCTTCTTTTAACACCAACTGACAAATAAACATTTACACCACCAAACAACATAAAACTTGAAGACATTCGTACTATGATGTGATTCGAACATTTCTTTAATTTCTTTTATTGTTTTCCACCTAATGTTAGAATTTATATTGGGGTTCGATTTAATTTGAATTCACGTATTATAGCTAGATGCAAGTTTCGGTTTGATTTCTCCTCCGATCCAGCTTATATGATAACATTTGACTCAATATTATATTTTTAAAAAAAATAAAATTATTGTCTTGCATATGCCATGACATTTATCTGATTATAAAAATATGACATTAGAACAAGTTTAAAATTAATTTACTTTTAAATATAAAAAAGTATTTTTTTAACGACTAATAAAAATTAAAGTGTGTCATATGATCGAGAAAAAAAAGTTATTTCTTTCTTTCATGCTCCCTCATTAAAAAAAAGTAATTTGCACAATTTTGAGAAAAATATATGTGATTTAATTACTTACTTCAATCATTGAAATCCAAGCTTTGTCTATTTTTTTTAGGCACTATTTAAAATATTCTTGAAGCTGGAAGACAGCTCCTAGTAATATTATATTAAACAACTTCCAAATAATTAATGTTACAAAAAAAAAAAAAAGGGATAAGGGTCTGAAAAATATCTCAACTTTGGTCGAATTTGTTGTTGCGATACTAAACTTTCATGAGGACCTATTAGCTCCCTAGACTATTTAATACCGTATTTTAAACATATATATTTGTCCACGTGGACATAAAAAATAATGCAAAATTATAAATAGTAATGTGTCCACGTGGGCACATATATACCTTTAAAATACACTATTAAATAGTTCAGGGGGTAAAAAATACGGTACTAAATAGTCTAGGGAGGTAATAGGTCCTCATGAAAGTTTAGTATCGCAACAACAAATCCGACCAAAGTTAGGATATTTTTCAGACCGTTATCCAAAAAAAGATTAAAGAAGTTTCCACCACAATTTCACTCATGAATAATGCGTTTTCCAATTAGGCAGGCAAAAAAAAAAGTGTCCATAATTGTGTGGTTCTATATATGGGTAAAATTATTCACACTAAATAATTATAACAAATTATAATAAGTTTCCATAATTAAATGATCAAATAAGGTGAGAATATGTGATATTTGGCCATTTTTAGTGAAAAATAAAGTGTATATGTCAAATACGTCAGGCATAAAAGTAAATTCAGGATTTACACATTATGAATTTGATAGAATTCTGAATTCAACCACAATCATTACATGTATGAAATTTATCGTTACTATTTATGTAGTTAATTTTGTAACTCATATACATGATCGAAATTAGGATTATTAAGTTCACGCCCTTTTATATCGACTCCGATCATAAATTTATGATTTTAATGTAAACGACCCATCTGGATTATTAAGTGTGTGTTTTCCCATCCTTTTGTCACATCTTTTTATTTCTCTAAAATCAACTAGGCAAATTAAAGTCCTTTTCGTTAAAGAACATTTTGCACAAAAAATTAAAATACTTTCTTTATGGCATACATAAAGCGAAGAAAATCAAAGAGAGAAAAAAAATATAACATTATTTGCATTCTAATAATTTTTTTTGGATAATAACACTTTTGATCCTTCAATCATTAGTAATTATAATTTTAGTCCTTATAATATATGTCAAACCTCGCAATTAATTGTACTGTGCATTTTTAGTTTCTTTGCTTATGAATATTCAGAATTTCTCTATAATATATGACTAAAAACATCGAACCTTTTTCATTTCAAGCATATCAAACCTTGCATTTAATTGCATTGTGCTCACTTTTTTGATTTTTTGCTTATGAATACTCACAATTTTACTATAACGGTTAACCGTTTCACAACTTATTTACTCATGTCTTATATGTTAAGTTTGTACAATAATTTGCTATTTGATAGTACTTATATAATTCTATAAATAATCAAGACATAATATATAAATGTATTTTTTAATTTAGCTTTACCTGATATTTATGTCCTTAAATTTTGAGTGTACACAAATAAACACTCAAACTTATATAGAGTTGAACAATTAGAGACATACGTCCTTCTCTTTTAACATCATATGTGACAATTCGTGTGAGATACACTCGAACTGATTTGTTCTAACATATTTTAAACATGAAGTGACCAATATATATATTTGAGGAATCAAAAGTACTATTACTCAACTATTTTTTATATGTTTCGCAAAATAGAGATGAAAGAGGGTAGGAAGATACCCCAAAATTCTGGAGAACGTGCCACAATCTTGGACTGATTTAATTTAATCACTTTACAACCTTTTATTTAAAATAATAAAATAAAATATTATTGTACCCACTCACTATCATTGAAAGAGAGTGCAATAATAATTTGTTTTTTTTCCTCCCAAAAAAAANGAAAGTCAATTTGACTAATTTTTAAAGTTAAATTAGATTACGTTAATTCGATATTTTTTTAAAAAAAATTAGATATTAAAAAACTATACGAAAAGTACTATAAGTTGCAATTTTTTGCATATCAATATGATGAAAATATACATCATAAAATGTTGGTCAAAGTTCTTATTGTTTGACTCTAAAAAAGGAAACCATGACAATTAATTGTGGACGGAGGGAGTATAATTTTAGTCCTTATAATATATGTCAAACCTCGCAATTAATTATACTGTTCATTTTTGGTTTCTTTGCTTATGAATATTCAGAATTTCTCTATAATATATATATGACTAAAAACATTGAACCTTTTTCATTTCAAGCACATCAAACCATGCATTTAATTGCATTGTGCTCACTTTTTTTATTTTTTGCTTATGAATATTCACAATTTTACTATAATGGTTAAACCGTTTCACAACTTATTTACTCATGTCTTATATGTTAAGTTTGTACAGTAATTTGTTATTTGATATTACTTATATAATTCTATAAATAATCAAGTCATAATATATAAATGTATTTTTTAATTTGGTTTTTACCTGATATTTCTGCCCTTAAACTTTGAGTGTGCACAAATAAACACTCAAACTTATATAAAGTTGAACAATTAAAGACATACATCATTCTCTTTTTAGCATCATATGTGGCAATTCGTGTGAGATACACTCAAACTGATTTGTTCAACATATTTTAAACATGAAGTGACCAATATATATATTTGAGGAATCAAAAGTACTATTACTCAACTATTTTTTATATGTTTCGCAAAATAGAGATGAAAGAGGGTAGGAAGATACCCCAAAATTCTGGAGAACGTGCCACAATCTTGGACTGATTTAATTTAATCACTTTACAACCTTTTATTTAAAATAATAAAACAAAATATTATTGTACCCACTCACTATCATTGAAAGAGAGTGCAATAATAATTTGTTTTTTTTCCTCCCAAAAAAAATAAAATCAATATTATTTTTTTAAAAATATTTATTGTAACCTCTCACCTTCATTTTACAATCCTATATATATACCTCTTTAATCCTTTTTCTCTCTTCACAACCAAACAAACACATCTCTCTTCCTCTTCTCTTTCTCTCTCCCTCTCTCTTAGAGATCGTTCGATTTCATAGTCAGACAGACTTATATTATTATTTTCACAAACATAATCTTTTTTTTCACACTTAACCAGTCGATTTCACAGTCAAACAAATTTACATATAACAACATGGAAATCGAGCCAAGTGCACCTCAAATTGCGGGGAAAAAACTATGGAATATAGTGAGAATTATGTTCTACATGTTGAGGAAAGGCATGTTAAAGAGCAAACTCATGCAAATTACCCTTCAAGACATGTTAAAAAGAGGTAAAATCGTTGGTAAAGCGATAAGCAATCTTATGTTACATCCTCCACACTATTCATCGTCTTCATTTACGTGCAAATCAAACAACAACAACGACGTAGCAATGTCATTTATCACACGTCGTGAATACGAGTTTAGCTGCAGTAATAGTCCTAAATTTCCCCTGTATTTCGCCAATAATAAACGTAGGCGAAATCGTACGTATAAATCAGGGGAAATTGATGTTGTACAAAAAGTATTTGAAATTTTAAATACTACAGGTACAAGTTATGAAGCTGGTGGTACAACTTCTATTGCAGTTGCTTCACCTTTAGCATTACTTGGATTTGGAAAAAGTCCAAATAATGTGAGAAAATTAAGAGTTACTGATTCACCATTTCCAATAAAAGATTCAGAGGAAAATTATAATTCACAAGTTGATAAAGATGCTGAAGAATTCATTAAGAAGTTTTATAAAGATTTAAAGCAACAAAAAAAGATAGCATCTCTTGAATCTCCATCTCCATATCATGTTTATGCTAGATGATTTTTTTTTAAAAAATTGTGTAATAAAATTAGTGAATTTTTTATTTCCTAAGTTTTTTTTTTTTTTTTGGGGACTAGGAGTTCCATGACTACCTTCATTGACACACAAAGTCAAGTTTGTTTGCGTTTTTGGTACGGAGCGCAGATTGGATATCAAATACCAGATGAGATATAAAAGAAGTCGAAATTATATTGCTTATGTTTTTTTTTTTTTTTTTGACTTTTTCAAAGTTTTTTTCTTTGTGTTATGAAATTGAAGGTGGGACATTAGTTTGCTTGAAGAGATGTATGTGGTTGATCCTATAATCCAAAAAAGGGAAACTCTTGTTTTTATATTATTTCTTTTGTTTCAATTTATTACATGTCTTAATTAGCTTTTCTCTTTTAAGTAATTTTTTTGGAAAGAAAGTGTCATTTTTTTATGTTTAATAAATTTGTAAATCCTACATTTTCATTTTATCGCTAATGACATTCTCTATTCATGTTAAAGATTACAAGATTAGAAAGATAATTTTGTTATGTTATACATTTAATTTTGAATTAATAAAATTCAAAAGTTCTGTTTACATTGCTAAACTTGCCCCAGTCAAACTAATAAAAAATATGGTTTGTTACACTAAATTCTCGCTATGAGTGAGATTCGGAGAAGGGTTGAACTATAAAAGTTTATTGTACACGATCTTACTCTATATATCTACAAGAGACTATTTCCACTCGCTCGAATCTATAATCTCATGAACACATAACAACAAATTTTATCAGTTATTACCCATCAAATTAATATATATATAGGAATTTTCTTTTTTCGGTTAGAAGTTGAAGGTGGGACATTAGTTTTGCTTAAAGAGATGTATAATGCTTGAATTTTAACCCAACAAACGGCCAACTCTTTAATTTCCTTCTACAAATTAATTATGACATTGAACCTTTGGTTGGTATGGTGGATAGGGCTACAAGTTGCTTCTTTTTTGGTGGGGGTGGGGATGGGGATGGGACACATGGCACGTGGCATTCTGAAAGTGGACATGTAAAATATATCGTTTTTTACATATCACGGTAAAGAGCCGTCTAAAATATATCGTTTTTCACATATAAATAAATATGTAAAATATATTTCTTTTTGTATATAACTTAAAAATGAATACGTAAAATATATAGTTTTTCACATATCATTTAAAAGCTGACTTAAAATATACTCCTATCATTTTAGGCACATCACCTTAGGACGATCACTCCTTTCATCAAGAAAAGAGGGTTCTTAGCTTCTTTGTAGTTCAAATATTATTATTTTTTGGTCTAAATGATGAGCATTGTGGTAGTAAATTTTTTTTTTTTAAAAATAGTTCTCTTAAACCTTTTCTTTTCTTAAAAGTTTTCATTTTACTTATATTATTCTTGTTTATCATCAAGTCTTTTATTTGCATTGAAGTCCTGATTAATCTATATTCACGTCAAATAAAGTTTATTAAAGGAAAAAAGTGATTTAATATAGGATTTTTTTTAATTCTCGCACTACATAAAATCAAGTCTTTTCCGACAAAAGCAATTCGACATACCAGCACACTATTTTTTCCAATAACCACAAATCAGTCAGAAATTTATTATTTTCAACTGTTATATGTTTATTTTTCCCCTCGTAAAAATATTTTTTAATTAATAATATGATAACTCGAATCTCAAATATTTGATTAAGGATGAATGAATTATATCCATTTTTATCTTTAGCTTTTATATTTGTATTATTCTTGTTGGCCAAGTGAAAGATAACTTTTTGGAAAAAAATAATTAAAAGAACCTATAAGAAGAAACTATATGTTTTGGAATTAATCATTATCTCTTTTTTTTTTGGAAACTTTATTGATTTTTTTTCTCTGTTTTCTCCATTCGTAACGGTCTATTAGTGATTAATTTGTGCCTATTGTGGTAGTCAATTTGAGTAGTTAGAAGGTCACCTGTCAAACACAGAAAAACAAAGACGTTATAATAATAATATTAATTATAGCATTTATGATGATTAATATACACTAAGCTTTTGAATAAGTCATAAGTTATAGTATATGATGGATACGTTTTAGGTGTGAATTTCAATTAACAAATAGTAATTGGTGTTTTAAGAGAGAAATCGTTTCTATTTTAGCCAATTTTACATAAATTAATTATCTCATTAATTAGATATAAAGTGTCACATATAACTGTTAATTAAAATAAATTTTAACACTCTTTTAGTTTGTGGTTTAATCCTTGAATAAATGATCATTCAAGGTATATTTAAGAATTAGGTTGATGACCATCAAATTAAAGATTATAATGAAACAATCTTTTTAATTATCTTTTATAAGATATTTTGATATTCAAGCTATGTAAAAGAGTAGCTTTTGGTAGGGAAAGTTTTATTGTTAAGGTGAGATTTTCATTGCGAATTCAAATTTTACTCCATCTCAAAGTAGTTATAGGACAGTGGATGGAAAAAAACATTAGGCCGGTGATATTTTTTTTATAACATTTTTTTTTACTTATTATTAAATCCTCTAAATAACATACAAATATTATAACATCCATAAACCTTGCATGATAATTAATTAATATAATATGTACTCCTTTTTTCTTTCACTTATAATAGTTTGGTATTTTTGCAATAATTATCATATAGATTTAGAATATAAATAAAATTCAGAAAGTTTAAAGGAAGTGTGTGTATATATATATATATTTATTTATTTTTATTTTTTTTGGTAAAATTATTATAAAGTGGAAAAAATAAAGACAAAGATTTTAGATAATATTATAAAAAAATACTTTACCAAATAAAATATCGATTTAATATATATATTCATGTTTGTGGGTAAGTAATCAGATAATAATGAAGATACCTTTATTTATGTGGTAAGTAGGATACCCTTTCTTAGTGGCTTATAGGTTGTAAAAAGAATCTATTTTTGGTCCTATATATGTACAACTTCTATTACCAAAAAAAAATGGTTTGAAAGTCATCTTCTTGGTCAGTTGTTGGCTATTTTTTTTTTTGTGAGTCCAGCTTGTCAACATACCCACACTAATAATTTGATGAGACATTAATGGTCGAGACAGTGGTGAAGTTAAAATTTTCATTGAGAGATTAAAAATATTAGATTTTCATATAGATTGGAAAATGGATTGGTGAATGGTGATGAGTGATGACACTTATATATAGACTTGGTCAATTATTTCCGCTAGAACTAGCTTTTGGACGGTATTGAATTGGTTCAGTTGTCACAACTTTATTATATTGTATCAAAGCCATGGGGTTCATCTCTTTTTGGGCTTCCGACCCACGTTTTCCAGTTAGGCCTGAACTTGAAGAATGTGCTAGAATCCTACATCGATTGAGGAATGGATTGATAATGACACCTATATAGATTTGGATAATATCTGTACAATAAACATGGGGAAAAAAATCAAAAAAGAAATATTTGATATATAGGATGTATTCAACATGGAGGAAAATATTTTTCTAAAAATTACTTTTCACGTGGAAGTACAATAAATTAAACAAGTTCAACAAGTAACATTTCATATTAATGGTGTCGTTTCTACCTATCAAAACACTTCATTTTTACTCTACCCACAGAGTCCCCATTCCCATAACCCCACACCCCAACCTCCATCCTCAACCTTCCGTAATATTTATTTAGATTATATATAAATACTTGTGAGAAATTAATCCAAATTTAAGGCGAGTTCCGTGAATCAATTGGTGAAAAGAACATGAAAAACTTATATTGAATTTGAAAATTATTTGTTTTGTGTTTTAATTGAGTATTTGACATGTTCATAGTCATTCAATTAGTGAAAGGAACATAAAATCATAATGAGGAGCAATTTTAGTTGAACATTAAGACTTAAATTCATTCACATAATGAGCAACCAATCAAAGAAAAAAAAAAGAAAGAATAAACCTATTTTTAATATATGTTTTCGTAAAAAATTAAAGGTCCTTATTTTTGGGAAGAATTAACAAGCAAAAAGTCATGAAACACAATTACATCCTGTTTAAGATCTCAAGATTATCTTTTTAATTTTGTTATCTTTATACCTAGTCAAATTGGGACGGCAATAATAACAACATAATGTAATCATACAGATAAAATCTGAAAAAAATATTTTGTATGCAAATTTTACTTTAATTTCATAAAGACAAAGAAATATAGTATATCTAAACACTCTCGACTCAAATAAAATAATGTAATCAAACTAAAACACATAGATTAAAAAAGATAAAATACATATGCATGTCAGTTGAACGATTGAACTCGTGTTGTGTATTTATTTTGTGTGCAATGAAGAATGTAGGATTAATAAATTTCTGACAAGGAAATGAGTTGCAAAAATTATAATTTATTTAAATGTCAGCCAACCAAATTTATATGTGGCTATGTGGCAATCATCAATTAATATTGAGTTGGAGGAAGGACCTTACTATTACTACTTATTCACATTAAATGTGATATGTAGGGGAAAACTATGCGGATAAGTAAATATATACTAGTTAATTAGCTTGTAACTTAATTTTAGCTATAATTACGTTATCTCGGATCTCCTCTCTCTCGCCCCTCTTCTTTTTTGTTCATGTACAAATATAAATGATCAGATACAAGTTATACATACATATACAATAATATGACAGATATGCAAATACAATTAGCCTCTCTTCACCCTCTGCCCTCTCTCGCTCAACTCTCTCCTCCCTCTCCCAATCTCGCTCGCCACTCTCCTCCCTCTCCCGATCTCGCTCGCCTCTCTCCTCCCTCTCCTCATCTCGCTCGCCTCTCTCCTCCCTCTAACATGTAGCTACAAATCGTAATTAACAAACTATAATTATGGAGCATAATTAAGTTATTTTTGAGTGGCTATAAGCGAAAATTTCCCATATATATATGTATCTGTCAATTTTTAATAATTCTGTAAAAAGATAAAAATTATACATGCTGACTAGAGCTGTCAAAAAGGGCTTAGCCCACGACCGGCCTAACCCAATTCATTATTGGGTAGGGTTGGGAAAGGTTTTTTCAAGCCCATTTAAAGCTAGGGTCCATATAAGTAATTGACCCTTAAGGCTTGATCGGGGCTTGGTAAGGGTCAGCCCATGGACGAAAACTATTTATTTTAGGGTAACTTACAAAAATCCCATTAGCGTATCAACTAATTACTTAGATGCATGCTATGTTGTAATATTACGAGTCTTTTCATATTTTGGTGCATTCAGATACATGGACTCAAAATTAAGTGTAATTTATTCTAGATACACTCTATCCAAGTGGAATTGTATGTATCTAGGATACATAGACAAATCTTGCACCCTCGCCTCTCTCCATCTTACTCGCCACTCTCTTATCTTGCTCATGAATCTGGGATGCATCACACTAGATACATGTATCTCGCGTATCTAGTATCCTAGATATATGCTAAGCACATTAGAGCTTTTGCTAGTGTTATTGAAACAACACCATTGTTTGTCATATTTGATTTAAAAATCTTCTTATTTTCTTGATGTTATAAAATTTTAAGTTTGAAAAGAAAAAAGAAAGAAGGGCTTGCCCGTCCTAGCCCGCGTTCCTTCTAGGATTGACTTGGTTGAGCATTTGCATACCCTTCCAAATTGAGGGTCATCCGGCCCTAATCCATCAAATTCCTTCGCCCGCGAGACTTGGACCGGGTGGGGCTGGGCTGACCCTTTTTGATAACGTTAATGCTGACAATGCATATAACATGTTATTTATTGTTTTTTTTTTTTTCTGTTTTGATATTATATTATATGTATTATTGCTATAATTTTTTCTCCAATATATTTCAGCATGATCACTTCATTACTAGATCTTTCATTCTTCCAATTCATACATGTTTTTATTATATTTTACTTGAATCGAGGATTTATTAAAAATCATTTTTTCATCTTCACAATATAAGACCAGTAAAGCTACATAAACACCACCTTCCAAAGATTTCATTTGTGAAACTTAAAGCTCATTTCTATATATAAACATTAATTGGTTATAACCTTAAAAAAGAGGAGGCAGATTTCTAAAAAGTACATATAATTTAACTTGTAGCTTAGTTAGATTAATGATTGTTTATATAGAGTTCTGCCATCTTATGAATGTTCATTATCGTAGCATTTCTCAAAGGGAAGTTTAGCACTCTACGATATTTTTGAATTTTATTTTGTAGTTGTCCCATTTCGACAACAATTACAGAAAAGTTGTTTATAATATTCATAGACATACATATTAATACTCAATTTCTTTGATTCGAATTTGATGAAATGAAATTACGTTTATTGATTCTATTAATTTAAATTCGCCATTAAAAAAATAAATCACTTTCTAACATATCAAAGATTTTTTCATTTTAAAAATTCGCACACAAAACGTCTTAGAATAAACTTATTATTAGCCAACATGCAAGTACATCGAAATTTCATTGATATACACACATTATATTATATGCCAACAAAATCCACCCACCCCCAACTAAAATAGCCATGTAAATTTATTGAAAATAACTTTATTTGAATACTGGACTAATGTTGTTGGATCAATAATGCAATGTTTTGCTTAAACAGAATATAAAGGAATTAATTAGTATAATTATTTATTTTTATTTTTATTTTTTTTGTAATATGTATCCACCGTACGAGTCGTGCAAATATTTAATCGTACGTGGGAACCCTACCTTTTCTTTTTAATTTATTTGTTTTAGGTGAAATTAAAATAATTGGAATAGCATTTTCGGTCTCTCAATTATTTATAAATTTTAATTTTAATCTTTATTATATATGACTCAATATATTTAATCTTTAATTAGTTAAAATATACATTTTCAATCTTTATATTAAAAAAAGTTATATTTGGATATTTTTAGAAGTGTATAACCCTTAAAATGCAAATTAAACTAACAATAGAATACGTTTAAACTTAATCTACCATAAAAGTGATTAATGGTAAAACGATTAATCATTTTGGAATTTTTTTGAATATTCATAAGCAATGGTATAACTTATAAGAATGCATATTTTCATTAACTGAGAGTTAAATTTACATAATTAAATATTACAAAAATTAAAATAAAATTTTGCAATAATTAAGAAACCAAAAATACGATTAACCCAAAATAATTATATGATTAAGAGTTTGTTCTAGTTGGTTGCAGCATCTTCAAATTAATTACAAAAAATCTGTTCGAATCAAATCAGGATATGTTCAACAAGATTTGTTCGAACCAAACCAAGATAAAAGAAATTATATTAATATAATCTTTCACTTAGATGTAAGACTCTCATTGTGGTACAAATGAAAACGCATGTTACACTATGAAAGATAGGACGGAATAAGCTGATACATTATTTATCTACTCAATAACCTTATACAAGTCGATAATAGCATTATCCATTGTTAATTCTTGAGAAATAGATGTTGGCTGTTGGCTCTTTAGAAGGTGAAGATCAAATTACACCTAGCTAGCTAGCTACAAAAATCATAACTATAGAGATTAGTGGTAGGTTGAGAAAAATAAAAAATTGTGGTTGTGAATTCTCTATGATTAATGAAGAGTCTTTCTCATGCATTTAAAGTTGGGGGCCTAGCTTGGTTTTTCCTTCTATAATTCCACATATATACCTTTTAGTTCTATCTTCTTCAATTAAAAGTTTGATTGGCCTATTTGATGTTTATCCACTACTCTACATTTCCAACTCAACTTCTATGGTATACACATACATACTGAATAAGGACGGAGCTAAAGTTCTAGTTATTGATTTAACGTAATTTAATAGCTTTGATTTTAAGTTCATTATCTGAAAATGGTTAATTTTCGATGGATGTCACATTGTAATATAGCTCAACGATAAGAGGTTTAGAGTTTCATTGCAAAATTTTCTTTAAAAAAACGATATTTTTTTGTTATTATATGTATTGAGTTAAGAAAGTTACCCATAGTTTATTCAAAACTTACTAAGCATTTTATTTTCCTAATTTTCAACACTCATAAACTTAAAATTCTGAATATGTTCTGATACTAAACTTGAATTTCAAACATGTTATTATAGTTTAATTTTAGTGGTACTGGTTGCTTTGTATAGGTGTTATTTTATCTTTATATTTAACACTTTATGATGTAATTGAATTTGATGAAGTTGACATGTGTCCATGCATACATGCACATCTCTATCATATTATGAACTCTTCATCTACTCATTGCTCATCCAATTGATTAGCCTACATTTCTACATCAAAGATTCATCATATACAAGTTGGATGTCATGATTTTTGAAAGTGATACTTCCTTTTAGGTTTTTGTATCTCTAAAGTTGAGGTTTGGATTATCATAACAATATCAAAGATAATATTAGTCGTTAAGAAATGAATCTCAATTCTAACTCAAATCAATAATAATAAGATAATGAGGATTATCTAAAACTATATAAGAAAGCCAAATATTCACATCCTACCCATGATGTAGTAACTCAATATTTTGTACTCAGAGGCGAATCTAGGATTTAAAGTTAATAATTTTCCAGTGATTTCATATTCTGAAAGTTTTATCATATCATGTGCCTAAGAGTAATCGATCCATCATCAAGAGGGACCTAAAAAAACTTAAGCAAGTTCGATAATTTCTACCATTGGACCAAGTGATTACTTAATTAATTATTGGGTTATGTTCTTCCCATTTAATAAATTTTTCAATATAAATACAGGATCAGTGTGAAAGTTATTAATTTGCAGGAAATCCACTCCCACCATCTTACATCCACCCTTGTTCGCACATTCAGAATTGGACATCTTAAACATACAATGTAAAATAGGGACTCAATATCAGAAATCTTTAAAAAAAAAAAGTGATAAATATGACTCTAATGCTAAGTAACTAACTATGAATACATCACACTCTTTAATTAGGGTGTGACTTTTCCCCAGACCTTACAAATATAAGATATTTTATGCGCCCAAGTTGGATCCCTTATGAAGCAAAGATATATTAGAGTTTTTTAATATTGTTACTTTTCTATGCTGTGTCTCATGAATCTTTTCGCTACGGTTCGGATTGCTCTGCATTAAGAATAAGAAGATGCATATCCAAAATATTCAATATACAACTCTTTGCTTTCCAATGGATATATACCATAGATCTACGTGTGGATATCTGAATCAAATGCACTATATTTCACTTTTTTAACCCAAAAAAAAAAGTTAAAACAAAATAAAGTGCTTTTTTCCTTGGACATTTACTAGTGCATGCTCCCAATTAGTAACTTTAAAGCAGAGAATATTCTACGGACTACGTGCTTTTTTGGTTAAAAGAAAGGGAAAGTTACGGTTATATATTCGTTCGATTAACTAGTTTATCAATATGATCAAAATATGTCTAATATATGTACACGGTCAATGTATATATTTTGCATATGTATATAAAAATAGATACTATATGTATAACATATGTATATAAATTTTTGTATAAAGTATATATAACCAATACATTTTATTATACATATCATAAACTAGTTGATCGAAATATTTAGAAAGTAATTATCCCTAAAAGAAACATGCAACTCAACTAACAAAAGAGTGTCCCTTTTTTTTGCATGGCCCCTCCATTATTGCCTACTAGAGCTTATTGATAAGTATAATACTTCATATATTTTTTTGGTTTAATATAACCATCCTGTGTATTTCAAAGCCTTTAAGTTGATTTATTCGGATATAGATTCTTTATAAAATAGATGATCAAATTCATTATTTACTAATTTTCTTAACCGTTATACTTAGATTATGCATTAATGATACATATATTATACATTCATCAGCTAATTTTAGTTTAAACAATTGGATGACCGATTATTTAGGTAAATTCTTCATTTGGAATTCACATTGGATACGTTCATTATGAAGTAAATTAAAGCACTCTCTATCAAAGTGGTCGAACTCGAGATCTCTACTTAACCAATCATACAATACTGCTTACAAGCTTAACAAAATCACGTAGGTTTAGGCAATATTCTGTATCTATGTTTTAAAACCTACTTAATTATATGCATATAACACTATTATTTGTTCAAAACTCAATGATTTATTTTTTTTATTTAAAATTCAAAATTTATAAACTTCTGTCAGCTCATCACACCCCTTGATGATAATTCTTTATTTTTTTTGTTCAAAGTTTGCTTTGATTTGATTAAACATAGAACCATTTTACTTTGGTGGCAAATATAGACAATGACAATATAATGAAAAAGTAAAAAAAGATAATGTTTATTGGTTATTTGTCGTACAAATTTGTAATTCTCCTTTATTTGGTTTAGTGCATTGTCGTCTTGCTCTTTAATTATTTTTTTTCTTTCTCCTTTTGCTTTTGAATTGACTTGTATTGTCGATAGTTTTTTCTTTTCGTGGTTATTTTAGATGCTCATATTATATTATTCACGCTTCAACTGTCAGGTTTTGACGTGTAGGAAGGTGTTATGCTCCTCCTTTTGCTTCATGAATTGACATTTATATAGTTGATAGTTTCTTCTTCTTTTTGATCCAGTTATTTTAAACGCCATATTATGTTATTCACGCTTCAATTGGCAGATCTAGGCTTGTAGGGAGGTGTTAAGTTGCTCCTTTTACTTTTGAATTGACATGTATCGTCAATAGTTTCTTCTTCTTACTATTTTAAACACCCATATTATATTATTCACGCTTCAGTTGACAAGTCTAGGCAGACAAAAATTGAAGATATTAAGTTTCTCCTTTTGCTTTTCACCTGACATGTATTGTCGAATGCCAATAGTTTTTTCTCATTTTCTTCTTGATTCGGTTATTTTAGACCCTCATATTATATTATCCACGCTTCAGTTGGCAGGTCTAAGCGCATGAAGGTATTAAGTTCCTACATAAGCTATTTAGAATTGTGGCGTCTCTTTTATATGATTTTGACAATTATCACCTAACTTTTGAAATAGCGTTAAGAATACGATTTATTTCTTAATTAACAACATGATTAAGTAATAAATATATGGAAGAAAGACATATCTTGCATTAATCAGTTTGGTATAAAAAAATTACACTATATAGTTCCACAATTTTTTTTTATATAGATAAATATTTACACATACAAACATGTTCTCACTACTACCCTAAAAGATTAATGTAAAACGATATTTAAAAAAAATAATACTTATTAACTTAAAATCTGTAGTTTTTATTTTTTGTTAAGACTTTGGAGTTGTGAATCCATGAAAGTGATTGGGCCCATATTCGGCTGGTGATATCTGCTTGATCCCACAATGAGGCCCAGCCCAACTAAAAACTGATTGGGCTGAAAATGTCTCACTCTAGTAACAAGGAAAAAAGAGTTTGGATCCATTAGCTTTTCCACGAGATAGGAGTAAGATAAACGGTATGTTATTATTATTTTTATGAGCTTTATAGGTTTGTTGTGTAGTGTAAAGATCCCAAAATGAAACTATCAAGAGGCACAAGTAACAAATGTAATTGTATTATGGAAAAAAATAATCATAATTGACATAGTTTAGAGCATACTTTCGAATCATAATACAATTTGTATATTTATGAGACATAACTATAATTTTGTATCATTGTATTCAGTGACAGTGCTAAAATTTTCACTAAGGGAGTTCAAAATATGAAGAAGTAAATAGGCAAACTAGTCGATAGGGGTTCAACATCTATTATACATACATAGAAAAATAATTTTAACCATTTATAAATAGCATAACTTTTTTCAAAAGGGTAGGGCTCCGAGCTTGTATCAAACGACTATCAACTTAATTGTTTGAGACATATATCAACGATATCATCACATACTATATCAACTGAAAATAATGTGAAAAAGCTATATCAACACATATTGCATAAGTACTAATAGCTACATCTCATAATCGTTTTAAAACCATATCTACATTTCGTAAATACAACGTAAACATTTGTCACGTCGCATAATTCTTCCTCTATCTAATCCAAAATCAAGGCCCAATTAACTTGGGCTCAAACGACCCATTTATTTCCCGGGTCGGGGCTCCCAAATTTCTCACACGGTCCTACCTTAGTTACCATATTCGCGACAACACCGAATCAACGCTCTTTCCTTCTTCCTGTTTTGCTAACAGAGATCTCCTAACTAACGATTCCATATTGAGAGAAACAGCAAAACTATACAATTTGCGATCTGAAAAAAGCAAAAATAAATTAAAAAAAATCTCGTTTCTCACTTTTTCATTATTCAATTTGGCTTCTTCGTTGTTGAATTTCTGCAGATTTTTTTGTTCTCAGAAAATTTTGAATTCTATGTATTATTGCATTTTGATGATTGATATATAGGTGAATATACACTACTTCAGTTATTCCATCAATGGCTTCATGGCTCAGAGCTGCTGAAGGTATGAGTTTTTTCTTATTGTTGAATTTTTTTTTATGTAAGTGATATTGTTTAGGCGGATCCAGAATGTTGAAATCGGTGAATGCAATATCGGTTTGTTAATTTTATTGATGAATTGATATATATATGTATATGTGTGTGTGTGTGTGTGTGTGTTCTTAGCAGTAGGTCCATGTGAGATCAGTGTTTATGGTGTCTATATATATATACATTTAAGATGATTTTGTAGAAATGTGATTACCTGGCATAGACTAGTGAGTGTATTTTAATTGGAAATTTAGTTTGCGTTTTTGTGTGTAGTCTATTAGAAATAGTCTCTCTAACTTGTCCCAAGGTAGGGTGTGCACTCTATACTCACTAGACACCACTTGTAGGATTACACTGTGTATGTTGTTGCTTGTAGTGTTGGTTTAAGGTGTTAATTTTCATTTTTGACAATAAAGTCGAAGATAATTTTTTTTGTTGGGTGTACTCATGGGATACTTACTTGCCTTGCCACTTCCCACTAGCAACATGTAGTAGGTAAGTTTGTCCATCAAGGCAAAGGCTAGGACATATGGGTAGAAATCACCTAATGTTGTCTGTGTTGGGATTTGAACCTAAGACTTACTGGTTTTCAAGTCACTTTATTGACCACTAGGGAGGCACACCTTTAGTGAATGCAATATCTGCTTCAGACTCAGTAGCTGAGCTGGGATGCATGAAGTTTGAGTTTATTTAGTAGTTGGTGTTGAAATTGAATTATGAGATGTGGAATAGACAGCTTTGGCTATTTTAATGTGGGAAAAGGTCTAACTTTGCCCATATACATCCGGAAGTGCTCATTTTGTCCTCCATGTCACTTTCATACCCTTGTTGTTAACCCATTGTCTCATGTTTTTCATTACCTTTAATGGAGATCAAAATGAACGCTACATGTCCAAATTATTTGAGAAAAAAGGTCTAGATTTACCCCGCAACTTTCAACTACTGTTTAATATTATCCATAGGTTGGAGCTTGCTTAGGGATCGAGGGAAAAATTGAGACCTTTTCCTGATGGCAGGGCAATGTTAAACGAAAAGTCCAACATGGGACAAAGTTGATCAGTTTCGTATAATAAAGAGGCAAAATTTGACCCTTTCCCTTCTAATGTTGATAAATTATAAGTTGCTCACAAGTTTTATTTTTTCTTTTAGTTTGATTTTGATAGATTTTACTGCATTGCAAGTTTGTTGATGTGCATGCTACTTGTAATTGTAAATGGAACTCGATGCTGTACAAAAAGCCTGTTTCCACTCACTACCAAAGATTGTTTTAAGTACATCCTGCTTTTATGGATTCTCAAAGTATTCCTGCTTCCCATTTTACAAATCTGATAAGAAAAATGAGAAATTATATATTAACAACTAGCTTCCGCTAATAGAAATGTACCCTAATCAACATGGTAGATTTTTCCAGTTCTTGTATGATTTCCTAACAAGGTGAAATGTACTTTGTTGTATCAGATTTGTTTGAAGTTGTAGATAAGAGGGCAAAGAGTGTAGTCGGCGAAAATTCTGATGAACAGCCCAATGTTCGGAGTCCAGGTATAGCTTTTATAGTGTTGCTTCCTTTATTATAAAATTTTCAACCTCAAAATGCACCTTCTGGTTTCTGCTTTTGAACTGGTTTAAAGCCAGTTTGGATTGACTTATTTTAGGTGCTTTTAAGCACTGTTCTTGTGCTTGGATAAAATAAAAAAGTTCTTTTAAGCACTTGTTTTAAAGCGAAAACATAAGTTAGGATTTCTAACTTATGGCTTATAAGCTATGCTATAAGCCAATCCAAACAGGCCCTTTAGAAAATTCCTGTTTAAGAAATAAGAATTCTTGTAGTTAGCGTCAGAAACGACTCTCTTCTCATGGATCTTTAGCAACAGTCAGAGAAAGCAACAAGCTAGCCAAGGGATATCTCAATCAGATTTTGTCTTTGATAAAAATAATGCTACACTAACTGAAAACAGTAGGATACTGCAAGATGTACATTTTGGATTCTATTTGTGATCATGCTGATTGGAAAAGAAATGTGTTTATTTAAGCGTCCTCTAACTTTCCATTTTATTACATTATTATTTTTAAAGTAGCCTCTGTGGATGGTGAATACATCATCTTTTTGTTTTGTCTTTGGCTTAGTTCCGAATGAAAAAGGATCTCAACCAAAAAGGTCAAGGAATAAAAAGAAGGTAGTGTGTTCATTCTCAGTACAATGCTATTTTATCTACTGACAGTTTTCAGAATATTAACAATGAGATTCTTTGCAGCCTCAAAAACGACTCTCTTCTAGTGAACCTTCAGAGCCAGTCAATTTTGAAAGGGAACAAACTAGCCAAGGGATGTCACAGTCAGATATTGCCTCTGATAAAGATAAAGCGATCGTACTTACTGAAGATAGTAGGACAAATCCAGGTAGTCCTAGCAGCAAAACTAGCACCGAAGATAAGCTAAAAGTGTCTGAAGATGGTGCGTCATTGGATGCTCCTATATCTGAAACAGCCTCTAACAATGAGTTAAATCATCATGCTGATCACATGGAAGCAGTAGAACCTGTTGATGTAAGAGTCGTGAGTTCAGAATCTACTGGTGAGCATACAAGTGGAAACACCCCAGATATTCCTGGAGAGACTCTTCTCTTGCCTACTGCAAAAGTGGTTGATACCGTGCAGGACAAGTCTCCCGTAGATTCCAGTCAAAACACAGTTCTTGATGCAGGATCTCCTGTGAACTTTCAGCAGGAAAGATCTATATCTTTAACTGCAGATCAACCTGGTAAAATTGATAGGCAGATTACGGATGCTAAAACCAATGCTGAACCTGATTTAGACCAGAAGCAGCTTCCAGAACATAAAACTGTTAATCCAGGCGAGAAGCAGCTTCCAGAACGTAAAACTGTTAAGTCATCCATGAATGAACAAGAGCAACTTGAAGAGGTAGAGTCTGTTTTCTAAGCTAACTTTTTGGTGTATTTCTAGGTCTTTTGATAAGTTCTTTTGACTACATTTATTTCTTCAGGCTCAGGGATTGCTTAAGAATGCAACTTCTACTGGTCAGTCAAAAGAAGCACGGTTAGCCCGTGTAAGAGTTCATTACTTCATGAGCCTCTGATTTAGAATGCTAGGGTGCTTTTGTTTGTGCATATTTTTTCGAAATGATGCAAAAAGGGAATTCAACAAACATATTCATTTAAGTTTTTAAAGAAGCTTCCCCAAAAAGTATTTCCAAAAAAAACTATTTTCTTCAAGAAGCCGTTTCAGAGTGTTTTTCAAAGAAATAGCTGCTATTTAACTTAGAGAAATAGAAATTTAATCTGGCAACTAGCTTCTGAATTTACCTTCGGTTTGGTTTTTCTCACCAACTACTTGTAATGGTGCTGGATGTTAGTACATTTAAATGCAGTATTGTCTTGCCCTTCAATTTTTTTAATTTTATGAACCTTTGCGAACCCTTTTTTTTTTGTGAATATGATTTGTTCAAAGACTTCATTTCAGTAATATTACTTTCTCAGTTCGACGTACGTATAATATTAATGTTGCAAAGATTAATGAGCATTAATATCATCAGTTGAAGGTCTCCTTTTCACTCAAAAGAAAAGAAAAGAGAAGGAGAGAGCAGTATTCCGTGTTAATTTGAGTTATGCTGTAAGATTTTCTTCTTAAGTGTCAATAGGTTAAAAATGTTACGAACATAAATAATCTCGTCGCATCCTAATTTACCTATCATGAGAGATGAAAAGTAGTTCAAATTCTTGTTATGGCTTTATAAATAAAAAACTCCTGATATGGATAGTTGGGAGGCTACTTTGCTTGAGAAATTATGTGAACGGCGTAAATGGTTGAATAGATTCATTATCATGATCATAATATAATTAACATTTTTTCCTTTTTGATCTTTTGGTCATCTGCTGTGTAACAGGTTCTTGTTTTGCAGAAAGTTATATTCACAGATTATCGTACTTTAACTCAAATGTGCAGGTTTGTGCTGGACTTTCATCACGTCTTCAGGAGTATAAATCAGAAAATGCTCAGCTAGAGGAGCTTCTTGTAGCAGAGGTGAATATGGGGATTTGATTGGAGAGTTCCCGAGTTTCAAAAATAACCGCATTCAAGTCTTGATTATGTCATTTATTCTGATGTGACAGAGGGAATTGAGTAAATCTTGCGACGCTCGGATAAAGCAGCTTCAGAAAGATTTATTTGCAGCCAAAAAAGAGGTGTCGAGGGCGGAGTCCAGCATGGCTGAGGCTCTTGCTGCAAAGAATGCTGAAATTGAGGCTCTTGTTAGTTCTACGGATGCACTTAAGAAGCAAGCTGCACTCTCCGAAGGAAACCTGGCATCATTGCAGGTTCATTTCAAACTACCTATTATAGACTTGTACTGCCGCACTTGTGAAGTGACCTCTCGTTCTATCTGTTTTTATTTCTGGGATCATCTGCATCAGTTTGATTTATTGTTATGACTTCACTTTAAATTCTGGTACTTGGAATTGTGTCTATTGGTGCTTTCCTTGGTCAATACAAGTGAAACTTCTATAGTTAAAAAGGACTTCCTGTGAGGACTTGAGCTATCAGCTCTTTTACCACTGTGTAGCAGGAAATCAATTATTTTAAATGGAAAGGAAGGCTGAGTTTTGTCTGCTTTTTTTCAGGCTAATATGGAGTCTTTAATGAGAAACAGGGAACTAACAGAGACAAGGATGATGCAAGTATGTGGATCTCTATTCACAACAACTTTTGGATATTACTTACTCTGTTTTGCTGCTACTGAACACCGTTATTACTATAGTTTTTTTGACCGGTGAGAAAATTTTATGTGCTCAGGCTTTAAGGGAGGAGCTGGGTGCTGCAGAGCGAAGATCAGAAGAAGAGCGTGCTGCTCATAATGCTACCAAAAAGGTTTATAACTGAAAACTTACTTGCTGAGCATTCTAAAAATGAAGTAGCTAAATATTTGTACTCAGATTTTGAAAAGTGATTTAAAGTCTTGAGCGAGCAACTACAAGTTTATATCCTGAAATCTGCAACAACTTTATCACACTGTCTGTGGATCATTTTAGTCAAAATAGCAGAGAACTTCTCATTCCTCCCTAATATAGGATTTCGGCTTTAATCTGCATAGATGTGTTTCCAATGCCCCTCCCTTGCTCCCTCTCTGATTCTAAAATTGCATCCGCAGTGCCCCCTTTCTCAGAGTATCAGTATTATTCCTTTTCCCTTATGTTTAGGTTTCCATCACTACGTATGGTTTCTCTAGCCTTGGCATCTTATTACCTTGCTGTAGTTTCTACTTGTTGCTATTGCCTCTTTTCCACTGTTCGTTCAGCTGAGGGTCTATATGAAAAAAACCCTCTACCTTCTCAAAGGTAGGGGTAAGGTCAGCATACACTTTTTTTTTTTTTTGGAACTGGTAATGTTGTATTCCTCAGCATTAAGGATATGCTGGAGACCTTCAAAAGGGGAACAAAACAAACAAAAACAAAGAGAGAAAGGAAGAAACTACTTACAGAGAGCCTAACATATCTACATGCTCTAATTCTTCTATATTTGTTTGTTTACAACAGAAGAACAAATAGACAATACAGTTCCATTTAACTCTATGAATGGAATTGGACTTATCTTCAAAACGTCTGCTATTTCTCTCTCTCCACATTGTCTACCAGATGCAATGTGGAATGATTTTCCACCATCTCTTCTGGCTCTTGCTTCCACCTCTTCTAATCCAGCAGCTGAGTAGATCTGCAGTGTGCTCGGGCATGGTCCATTTTGTGTCTGTGAGAGTAAGAAATAAATTCCACAACTGAGCAGTGAATTTACAGTGCAAGAAAAGATGACTATTTGTTTGATTTATTTTCCCACAAAGTTGACATGTAGATGCTACAACTCTCCTCTTTTTCTTCAAAACCTCTTGTGTCAAGCAAACTTTTCTGACAACCAACCATGTGAAGCATTTTATTTTTGTTGGTGCGATGTTTTTCCAGACATTTTTCCATAAACCTTGTTTTTTCTGTTTTGTTGTATTTACTGTTCATAGACCCTTTTAACAGAGAAATTCCCATCCTTTTTGTGCTTCCATCTCATAGAATCTGGGGCTGAAGTAGTTCCCGTGAAGTCCCCTATTTCATGGAGTAGGTTGGCCACTCTGTCCACTTCCCAGTCATTCAAGAATCTCCTAAAAGATAGATCCCATCACTGTTCAGTCCAACACGCTTTGACAGTTGCTTCAGGGTTGTTACTGATGGTGAACAGGTCCAGAAAAATATCTTTCAGAGGGATCTGGGTGTTCCATGCTTCTTCCCAAAACTTTGTTTTTCTCCCATCTCCCACTTTAATTACCGTGTTCTCTTTTATCATTGGCCAAAGATCTCTGATTGTTCTCCATACACCAACCCTATAAGGTAAAGAACTTTCATTACTGCACGAAGGGTTGTTCTCATCATATTTGCACTTAATTACATCCTTCCATAAAACTTGTTTTCCATCATTATATCTCCAGAGCCATTTCATCAGAAGGCAATCATTTTGTTTCTTTGGGTTTCTGATACCCAAACCTCCTAAGTATCTATTGTTCAGTGTAGTATCCCATTTCACCAGGTTGTATCCATTGTTCTCCTTACAACCATGCCAAAGGAAATTCCTTCTAAGTTTGTCCAGTTTCTTCAAAACCTTCTTGGGAAGGGGGAACAAGGACATTCTTTTTCTGATGAAGTGAGATGTTGTATTATAAAGGCATCAAGGAGATACAAACTACATACACAAAAACATGGTTAACTCCTGTGAACAAAAACACTTATTTAATCAGGGAGTTAACCACAAGCAAATGAATGGTCGCTAAGCCGTATTGAGGGAGCTAATGAAATCTAAGAGGGGTAATATATCATTAACAAGGGATAAGTTGCTCCAATGGAAGAGATTAATAAGGTAGAGAATCAAGGACTGATTTTATGAGAGTGAGCCTTCCTCCTAGTGATAAGTATTGAGTTTTCCACCGTGTCAATCTTTTTCAGCCCTCTCTATTATGCCATCCCATATAACTATCTCTTAATGTTGGTAACCAAGAGGCATGCCCAAGTAAACTGTAGGCAGATGTTCCACTTTGCATCCTAGTATATCTGCCAAACTCTGGATGCTTAGCACCAGATCCCACACACTGGGTTTGTTGTTGTTGATGAAGGATAATGGAGATGTGCTGTTTGCAATTTAGTAATTCATTTCGTCTGTAATAATAGGCTTTTATGGAAAGGGAGGTAGAGCTGGAGCACCGAGCTTTAGAGGCATCCACAGCCTTGGCTAGGGCGCAGGTATTCTCCATCTTCAAGTATAATCTTTTATGCTGTTACATCATGAATTGCAATAAAGTATACATTTATGATCCTTCGGTTTTTTCATGCTATTGCTTTTGTAACAGTGGGATTTAGCTGTTTCCTTCCACATATAATGACAAGCCAGCATGGTATTAGCCTGAATAGAATAAAGATGTGAACTTTCGCTGAAAAGTTCTAGTGTTCTTGTAAAGCATTGCTTGGGTTATGATGCAGTATCCTGCTCTTTGATAGTTTGTTTTTTCTAGGGAGTGAATTTATGGTAGTGATAAGTTGATAATAAGAGGTTGACTTTGACCTGACTCTAAGAGCTAAAATTGTGGCATGACATATTGTCTACATTGTAATTGATAGTAATAATTTATTGTAGCCATTTCTAAGTTACCCATCGTTAACACATTGTCATCAATTATGAAAAGAAGAGGGATTACTTTTACTTTCAATTTTTTTCCCAACAGCTTGACTTTGGTCCATACTACCACTTCAGTCATCGTGCTTAAGTGGGCTAGGTTTTAGTACTTGTCATTTGGTCTTAAGCAGGAATCTCAAAGAACTGAAGCAATTAGCTTCTCTTTAATTATACCTGTGTACCTAGCAATTGGTTTATTGTTTGTACTGACTACTTGTACATCATAAGTTCCTTTCATTTGGCAGCACATAATCTCATTATTATTGCATGAATGATTGTTATTATTCAATGAAATAAAGATGTCTTAAAATTTTTGTATGATTATTGACACTAGAGAACAGCTGATGAAAGGACTGCCAAGGCAACAGAGTTTGAGCAGAAGGTGGCACTGCTTGAGGTAAATAATATTTTTTTGGATGTCATCCTTTAGGTGACTCTTTCCTCGTCAAAAAAGAAAATCCTTTATGTGGCTCTGGCTTAATTGGAAATGATGACACCTAAAAGAATAATGAAAGGATTTCTTCAGCACTTCTCAACTTATCCAAGGGTGTCTGAATCTGGCAGGTTGAATGTGCAACTCTAAATCAAGAACTGCAAGACATGGAAGCTCGTACTCGTCGTGGACAAAAGAAGTCCTCGGAAGAGGCAAATCAAGTGCTTCAGGTTCTATAATTGTCATTAACCTGAATGCATTTTGAAGTAACATGAGAGAACCAGGAATTTGAAGATACAAGTAAACGTAAAATTGTTGGTGGCTGCAAGACACTTGAGTTAGAAAAAGATATACAAAGAGAAATTCTCATCTTACTAAGTGAATTATTATACTCCTGATATTGAAGTTACAACTCATGCTAAATTAGGTGTTTTCATGCCTATTTTACATATTATGCCTGGAGAACTGTCTTGGAATCCTGTGAATATGAAATTTACATTTCTTAACTTAGTCAAGGGACCTTGCATTTGACATTATCAGCCATGCTTGCTGCAGTTAAAAAGTTTACACTTGAGTTAGAAAAAGATTACAAAGAGAGAAATTCTCATCTTACTAAGTAAATTGTTATGATCTGATATTGAAGTTGTAACTCATGCAAAATTATGTGTTTTCATGCCTATTGTACATATTATGCCTGGAGAACTGTCTTGGAATCTCGTAAATATGAAACTTACAATTCTCAACTAAGACAAGGGACCTTGTGTTTGACATTATCAGTCATGTGTGCTGCAGTTAAAAAGTTTACATATGCAACTGGATCATTGACATACATAGATGTTTCCATCAATTCACATAATCCTTTGTTCAGTTGCAACCTGAGACTGTTTGAAACTGAATCATCACAGTAAGCTAGATAAAACAGACACCCTCCAGATGTCTGTTTTAACTTCATTTTCTGAACATGCAGGTGCAGGCATGGCAAGAAGAAGTGGAGCGTGCACGCCAAGGTCAGAGGGAGGCTGAAAGCAAGCTTGCTTCTTTGGAGGCAAGTTTATTGCTCTATAGTTTGGCTCAAACACTAACTAGTGTGTGCTAATATTGTACTTGTTCGTTTTTTATCGTAAATATAATGATCTTTTGCTCTAAGTATCAGCCTTAATGATGATCATTAATGGGTAATTTTTCTATTGACTGTAGGCTGAAATGCAAAAGTTAAGAGTTGAAACAGCTGCCATGAAAAGGGATGCTGAACATTACTCTCGCTCGGTAAACTCTTGCTTTTGCCCTTACCAAAAATATTTGGGACTTCCTGATCTTCCACACAGTTCATCTTCTACTTAGTTTAACCTTGGGTATTCAACTTTCAAGTGGGCATCAACTTATTCAGGTAGATACAGATAGATCACCATCAGTTTTGGCTCCAATAGTACCCTTCACTTAGCTTAATTTAGTAGTCCTGATATTTATCTGTCTCAAAAGCTAGATATATAAAGTAAACTTTAATAGAGTACTTGGTTATATATTTGGATGTCCCAAAAATAAAATAAAAATTGAGGTTCCAATGCTCAATTCAAAATTTACGAAGTGAATAGAGTTCGCATAGTTTTGTGGTGTAGTAGTAAATTAAGCCATGCCAAAGTTGGTGATGAATAGCATGATCAAAATACTCACGCAAGTCGTTTGAAAGCTAGGTTGCTTGGACCTTCCGAAAATTCTGCCGCACTCTTGTCGGATCGTCTAAAAATGCATAGGTTTTGGAGGACCCAACACATCCAACAATATTTTTGAAGAGTCTGAGCAACGTAGCTTGAAAGATTTATGGGGGTGTTAAGGTGTTTCTTTGATAATTGGAATACCCATGCATGTTGCCTGAAAGTATTATGAGGTGTTTAGAGTGTTAGATTCCACACAAGTTAAGTGCATAGTTTCTAGTCTCATTACATAGTTTTGGATAATTCTTGCCATTTGCGCCAACTTTAGAGTTGAGTTATGCCGTAGGTTCATTATCTTAACATGGTATCAGGGCCACAACTATCCCTAAAATAAGTTGTGTTATGTTTGGTCATCCATGCTATGTTACTCCAAGCTCCAAATATCTAGTTCAGGCGTGTAGCGGATGTTATGGTGCCACATTGGGTTAGTGTATTAGTAGTGGTATTCTTGTATGGCCCTTGAAAGTCTTCATAACATGAGATAAATTTTGGCATGTAGTTAGACCCAAGGCCATTTTCTTGATATTCCATGTTAAATTGTATGATTACTTTATCTAAAGTTTAAGCTGTTAAAGAGGATATATTTGATTATGTCTTAACACTCTCCTCATTTGCTGTCATGATCCCTTTTTTTACTCTTGATTTAAGCATGTGATTTATTTTGATAATGGGTTGTAAATTGTAATGAGATTGAACCTGGGACCTCTGTCTACTCTGATATCATATGAAGAAACTAGACTTTGGGCCTAACACAATTCCAAAAGGTAGCTCATGTAACAAGGATTGACCAAGACCATATAAGTAGATTATAAACGATCTTACATACCCCTAAGGCTGGATATCTCTAAGGGAGTAAAATGTGGGTGGTCCAACATTGGTTAGCCCAATATTAGAGATGGTATGGCTTTGGTACAATGTTAAGGAAATGGACCTTCACCCTAAACTCATTCTCAAAAGCTGGCTCAAGTGATGAGAATTGCCCAAAGATTATATAAGGATTAAGGAGTTTACAACTCGTACAGTCAAACTAATGGTATTCTATCAGTAGATCACAGATTTTCTCAGCCATTTAAAGTGTCTATCCTAAATGAATTTCCTGTGAGCTCTTTCTTTCAGGTATGAATAATTCTTTTTTCCCTCGACAATTTGAGCATTGTATGTTGCACAATTGTTCTTGTGCTTTGGTAGCTCAAAAGGTGCATCACAGTAGTGTATTTCAATACATGGTATTCCTTGCCTACCCAAAAGAGGGTGAGAAGCTCAGATCTGAAACTCACCTTGATCTACCGAAACAACATAGGGAAAGAGATTTGCCAAACCAATGTTGTGATAAAACTTGAATTCTTGTCAAGGGGCCTTAGTGGATACTTACTCCACTGTGATTTTGATGGACTTCTACTCCTATTCCCTCTTACTTTGATCCCATATTGTAACAGGAATCTGCTGATGGGGGAAAACATCTTCTTGTGTTTGCAAATGTTTTTCTGCTTTAGATTAAATGAGAGATGGATCCTTTCTCGATGAATATATATGCACTAATTTGGTTATGGGCATAAAATTTCTACATTTTATTGCAATTTATAGCATTTTTAAGTCGCATACTCTACATTAACTTTTGGTGCTTGATAAATTTTGAGACTTAGTCATTTCAACTTAATTGTAGATTGAGGTAGGTTTGGGGTAGTGTAAATATGGTACGTGAATTATACTCGGAGCCCGTTTGGATTGGCCGAAAAAAATAGCTTTTAAAAAGTAACTTTTTAAAGTCAAACTTAAATGACTTTTAACTTCAAAAATAAAAAGTAGGGAGAGTCCTACTTTTGGTTTTAACTTTTTAAGTTTTTTTCAACTTTGTCTTAACACTCCCAAAAGCTAAAAATGACTTAAAAGTAGGTTTAACCAACTTTTAAGCCATTCCAAACAGGCTCTAGTCTTAGAACACAGAAATGTAAGAAGAGATATTGTCACAGGTGGCAAGATATTTATCACTAGGCCATTCACACAGTATCTTTTTCTATTACAAACTTCGAATTAGCAACATGATGTTACTTTAAGAGAGCGCTTTCCTTGAGCAAAGGCAGCACAGAAGCTACAAAGTTTTTGGTGCCCATCCCTGCTTTTTAGTCTTATATATGTCAATGATTGAGCAATAATCTAAAAATAATTGTGTCATACCTTTTATGTTCTTTTTTCCATATATGGTAAATCGCCAAGGCTGTGCTTTTAGGTATTAACACGTGAATGTGATGGAATTTCGTTCTTGCTTGTTATCTCTCTTCTTTTGTGCTTTGTATGACTTTGACCCATTTGCATATCCTCATTTATCAATCTTTAAATACATATTGATTTTGCAATCTGTTGCTGCTGGTAATAGGAACATGTGGAACTTGAAAAGCGGTATCGTGAATTAACTGATCTATTGGTAAGTAAGATTAAACTAATTCATGTATGCTCTATATAGTTCCCATTATTTACTGTTGGTAACTTAATAAGCTGTATTTCTTGCCTGCAAGTTCAGTATTACAAGCAAACACAGCTTGAAGCCATGGCCAGTGAAAAAGCTGCGGCTGCGTTTCAGTTGGAGAAGGAAGCAAAGCGTCTTCAGGAAGTACAGGTTTGTGCTTTAGTTTATAAGTATTTTGACATTGCATTACATTCTACTCCTTGTATTTACAATTGCAGTTTGATAAAGTGGGTTAAGTTACTTAAGAATTTCTCTTACAACAGTTAGAAGCTGAAAGAAACAGATCTTCTCGTCGAGCATCATCCTCGTGGGAGGAAGAAACTGACATCAAAGCACTTGAGTATGTTACTATTAAGAATTTACTTTATGCTTTTGGGAGACTTTTGAATCTCTGCCTTTATTATTAGACCTTGATTCCCGTTATACTTTGGCCAGTCCTGTCCATTAGGAAAATGTGAAATTGGTTCATTAAAATTATTTCTTGAACTTTCTTTTCCAGCTCAGCCTTTATTTTTTAAAGTGCAAAGAAAGTTGAAGAAATTGGCATCTCCTGCCTGGTTAAACGACAGAGTGAATGGAGGAACAATGTGGTTGCAAAGAATATATTGATTGTTTGGTGCGATCTTAATTTTTCACTGAATAAGAAAGAACTTGTTTCAAATAAATATGCCAAAATTGGCACAGTGGGAGGATCCCAGTATCCAGTGGAATTGTCGAGGTGGGTTAGTTGATCAGACACACTGCTAAAAATAAAAAAGAATTCCAAGTTTATTGCCATCATTAACTTAAAATGAAGGACAACTGTAACTATCTTGTTATATATAAAAAAAGTTATGTTACAATAATGTGAATTCATTTGCTTCAAAGTCTAATTTGATCAGTAACCAAACAAGTAAAAAGTAATTCATTTGCATCAAAATTACTCCCTCTATCCCTATTTATGTGGCACAATTGGAATTTTGAGATTTAAACTTCTAAACTTTGACCATGAATTCAGACATAGAAGCTTTAAGTTTTTGAAATAAAATTTATATATTTGAAACTACGTTAAAAATACTATAAATCACAATAATTAACAACTTAAAATATTTGAAAGGCATATAAAGAAAAACTTGGTTAACTCTCGAAATTCCAGTCGTGCCACACAAATTTGGGATGGAGGGAATCAGTTTATATGCCGTTGTAACACGTGATCAGAATTCATTAGGCTGTTCAGTGAGCCTTCAAAGTTTTATTTATCGGAAAATAAAGGAAGCCTCCCAGTTTTCAAGTTCCTCTGAGCATGACGTGCTTTTCTGAAACAATTTAACATTACAGGCCTCTCCCTTTACATCACCGACACATGACTAGGGCGACGATACAGGTAAGCTCTTTCCTATTTTTCCATATCCACATCCACATCCACATCCTCACACTAGGGGGTAAAAAGAAGCATAAAAAAAAAGAGTACAAGTTTTGTACTTAACTGGAAAGAGAGCCATATATTTGTACTATTTTTGCATATGACTTAAACTTTGCTGTGCAGTTACAGAAGGCCGCGAAGCTTCTGGATTCCGGGGCTGTCAGGGCAACACGATTTCTCTGGCGATATCCAACTGCTCGAGTTATCTTGCTTTTTTATCTGGTTAGAACAGATCATTTACTCTGGAAAAACCTTAGTGTCTGTTGAATGTTTAAAGTGAATTGATGTAAAATTGTACCTTCTATTTAATGAGGTATATGGTACTGTTGACAGGTGTTTGTCCATTTGTTCTTGATGTATCTCTTGCATCGCCTTCAGGTATGATTATTTGAGCTTCCGCCCAAGTTTGGTAATTGAGTGTCTAGCTAATGAGGCTCCATGATGCATAATTTCTGTGGATGATTTTTTGTTTCTTTTTGATAAAGGATTTCTGTGGATGATATTATGTTAATTGATGAAACTTAGCTGATTGAAGGTGTTAAAAAAGAATAAGATAGGCCTCATGATTACATGGAAGGAAGTTTTATTAAAATATTTAGAATCTCTCAAAATCCATACAGACATAGCAAATAATAGAACTCAATAATAGCAAAAAAGTTCATATATGTGATCCCTACTAGTTGGAATTTAGGCTTAGTTGGATTTACAATCACGTCTAGTGTGTTTTTTTTGGAAGTTTTTTGAGTTTGTCCAGATATTCTTTTGTCACTAAAACGTTCAGGTTACCTCTACATTTTGAGAACCGCAGTTTTGAAACGAGACTGGCCTAAATGGAGCGAAATGGATATAAAGTTTTCATATAGTCGACCCCAGAGTTGCTTGGGATTGAGGTGTAGTTGTTGGTATTGTATGACTATGACACATCTCTTAATCCACTTCTCTTTCCATTTACTTTGTCATAACACTGATAGAGTCTGCACCTTTGTTTTCCATTTGTAACATATGTAAAAAAGGTATACGTCAATAAAGCTTTTCCTGTCCCGTGAATTTTAGACTGTTTTGAAATTGTACATAAAATATCTTTATTTGTGGGATGATGTTCTGTATTCTCATATAGGCACAAGTGCATGTACGTTCGGATGCCCATTTTATGTTTTACTGATTTTTAGAATTCATGTAGTCCATAAATAAATATCTCAGCAGAGAGACACCAGCTCTAGTATTTATTATTTTCAATGATAGTGTAAAGACATTGAAACAAATAATGATCTAATTATGTTTTATTTTATCGCTTCTGTGACATTGCAGGAACAAGCTGATACTTTTGCATCCAAAGAAGTTGCAATATCAATGGGGCTCGTCAACCAAACCTTACCATGAGCCTTCCTGCTAGAGGACCATTCAGGTTCTCTCTTATCTGCTGAGTTGCTCGATAAAGCAATCTCATTTAAGCACCCGTAGTATTGCAGAATCACAAAATGTTTGAACAGGAATATTGCATTTGGTTTGCTTTCAGCGCAATTTGGAAGATAGTATGATTTATACTGTAACTGCTGTCTGATGAGTCCATCAAAAAAACAACTTGAACATCAACAAAGTCTAGGCAGATTTCAACTGATTCTTCTCCAGTAACTGAATGTCAACATGTTACGACGAATCAGAAAATGGAAAGAAACTGTAAGTAGGAGCTGAAACTGACGGGGAGATTATCGAGTAAATACAAACACACTCATTCTTTTTTTTTTTGGGTTTGGGGGTGGGGTGGGGGGGATTTGGGAAGCAACAAACTCAACATTTCTGACAAAAATGATTACTCCATTGATTGGAATTGTGTGTACATGAACACTTGGAAAAAGCTATCAAATACTTAATCCAGAGATTGTCTTTTAACTTGCAAGGGAAATGATTTCAGTAATTGCTATGAATGTATATACTATATACGTAGTAGGCGTTTGGCCATGCGATACCATATCACGATATGGTGTTGTGAGATGGAATCAGCGTTTGGACATGCGATTTTACGCTGATTCCATATCATGAGAGGNCTTTTTTTTTGGTTTGGGGGTGGGGTGGGGAGTGGGGGGGATTTGGGAAGCAACAAACTCAACATTTCTGACAAAAATGATTACTCCATTGATTGGAATTGTGTGTACATGAACAGTTGGTGTAAGCTATCAAATACTTAATCCAGAGATTGTCTTTTAACTTGTAAGGGAAATGATTTCAGTAATTGCTATGAATGTTATACTATATACATAGTAGACGTTTGGCCATGCGATACCATATCACGATATGGTGTTGTGAGATGGAATCAGCGTTTGGACATGTGATTTTACGCTGATTCCATATCATGAGAGGTGATACCATATTCTCCAAAAACCATGATAGGGAATTATATGGTGATTCCATATCATGATTTGAGATATTTTAATACAATAATTGATCCATGAGTTTATATTTTGTTAAAACAACCCCACATTTATATCTACTAACCATTTGTTTCATATGTAAATAAAATTTATAATCACATCATTACTTTTTTAAATTTATTATTCTCACCAAGATAAAGTTTATTATTACTTTAAATTTGGTGAATATAAATGATAAAGTAGAAATTCATTTGGTGAATATAAATAAGAACGAAGGGAGTAATATTGTTTTGATTTTTCATAATAAAAAAAAGGTCTTAATCTTATGACTAAGCATATAATATTGATAAAAGACAATTTTCATTGGCGGTGCTGCACTTTCTTAATCATAGTATTCGCAAAATGTTCGTTCACATGACTGAAGAATATCAAGTCCAATGGATTGAGGACTTGGGAAAAATTTGATCAATTAGTTATTAATATTTAGTGAAGTGGACTAGTTATAATTTTTTTGATTAAATTTTATTAGAAGTGTTTTTTACTCAAACTTGTGGTAACTTTTTAAAATTTCGTTATTCTATAATATTTAACTATTGATTTTTCTTGTAAATAGTTAGAAGTCAGTGATGCTTGTTAATTTTTATCTTAGTGTATTTAACTTCTAAGTTAATATTTACTCACTAATGTATGTTTTTTTTCTACTTTATAGGTTATTTGTAAGGGCCCGTTTGGCCATAGATTTCCCAAATAATATTTGGGAAAAAATTTGGCAAATAGTGTTTGTCCATACAATTTGCCATTATTTGGAAAATATTTTTGGCAAATATCCCAAGTTCCCAAATACTAGTTTTTTCTAGTATTTGGGCCAAATCTCATTATTTAGGATCTTTTGAAAATTGAAATGTTACTCCAAATTTTTATCTTTTACAAAAACACCCTCTATAGTAGTTGTTTGTGTCATATTACATAATTTTTCACGTGAACACCAAAGTAGTGATGAAATATTCAGTGAATATTAAATGATGATATGGTTGTTGATGAAAATGATGAACAATCGGCTCAGGGTAACAAAGTTATGTGATTTGTCTACTTCACGATGTATGGAATGTTGCTTGTTGCACTCACTCCAAACTACCACATTGCTCTAGTGTCATGGACACTATTTGTTATTGTTGCAACGAAGATTCAATTGACTTGTAATACAAACTTATGGTTAGTTTTGATAATTTTTAAAACTTATGGGTATAAATCATATTTTTCTAAAAAAGTCAAATATATTTCCCAAATACTATGGCCAAACACATGGTGAAATTTCACCCAAATAATATTTGCCAAGAATATTTAGAAATCTATGGCCAAATGCTAGCTAAGAGTAGTTGAGAGATATGAGCATATCAAGTACAATTTATGTTCAATTTTTTTTATTAAATTAAAGTTAGATGAAACAATTACTTAAGTGGAGAACAAATAACTTTGTAATAATTTATTATGCGATTGTATAATTTTTTGTTTATTTGATAAGATTGAATAAACAATTGGGGCTATTTTAATAGTTTTACAACTTATGGGATTTTTATGTTTATGAGAAAATATACAACACAAAAATTTCATATCATATGTCCAAACAAACCTTCAATTTTATCTCATGATTCCATATCATGATACCATATCGCATGGCCAAACGGGCCCTTAGTAATTTTGTGGAAGGGTATATTCTTTAATAACTATGATTACAGTTTTTATCATTCTAAAAGTTTTTACCTTTTTGATTATTAGGAAAGGTGTGCTTGTGGTTTATATAGGATTCTCATTAGATGAATTCTACTGCAGAAGTCCACAATAATCTCTTCATGACAGAAGAACTTATTAATTAGAGGTTTCGGGTTCGAGTCATGAATACACCTCTTTGGTAAAAAGTGTTTTACTTCCAAAGTGGAACTTTCTTGCAAGAAATTAGTCGGGTTTTAAAGTAGATATTGGACAAGTTCAATAGCAGGAATAGAGGAACTCAGCAAGACTTCTTTTCATGGAGAGATTGGAATGTATTCAGACCTTACGCCTTACCTTGTTAGGTAGAGAGATTGTGGAGGAAAGGAATAGCAATCGGAGGACGAATTCTTATGTGGTCCAAGGAAATTAAATACACAAACCTTTCCAATAGAGCATCGAGGAAAAAAAACATATTCAATCGGACGATGAATTCTTATATGGTCCAAGGAAATCAAATACACAAACCTTTCCAATAGAGCATCGAGAAAAAAGGAATATTCAATCGGACGACAAATTCTTATGTGGTCCAAAAGGAAATCAAATACACAAACCTTTCCACTATATCTTGTTGGAGGTAGAGAGACTATTTTCAACAGTTGTTCGACCCAAGAAAAAGTATTTTCAGAAACAGATTTGACAAGAACTCCCAAAGATTGTAAACCATTAATACAAAACAAAACAAAATATTTACAACATTTTTCACAATCAGAAAATTTACACCACCTTTTCTGCCTTTCCTCTAATTGCTAAATATTCAATTTTAGCTTTTCTAAGGCTATCCACAATATTACTAATGCTCATTCTGTCTTCAGGACACTCTTTCAGACATTCCAATCCCAAACAAAAGATAGATGACACAAACTGTTGTACTACTTCAGAGAACTGTTCAACATCTCTAATCAAATCAGAATCCAGAACTTCCATTAAAGATTTTCTACGTAGGCTTTCGCCCACGAAACATTTCAAGTTCATTGTTTCCCCGAACATATCATCAGTTGGTTTTTTTCCTGTAAACATTTCCAACAATATAATGCCATAGCTGTAGATATCTCCACTTGTTGAAACTATCCCATGAGTTCCATACTCTGCAATGACATTACAATTTAAGAAAAATATATAGCATAAGATCTAGTTTATATTACACTCCCCGTGTTTCAATTTGTTTGTCTGGTTTTGACTTGACACGGATTTCAATTAAGAAAGTGAAGAAAACCTTAGAATGTATCAAAATATCTTTTAATCTTGTGATCTTAAACATGTTTTGTGGTCTTATGAGACGGACTAAAAGGAAAATAAGACAAACAAATTATAATAGAGGGAGTACTAGAAATAAATGTATATCTAAACACATTATAAATTACACTATGGAAATTGTCCAAGTATTCCCTATGCAAAACCTCTATATCCAAACAAGTCAAACTAATTGCTTGGTCCTCCTTGTGCAAGAAAAATTAAGCTATATACTAATGGTAGTGTGAAAATCCAAACCGGAGATGCTGTTTTCGGAAAAACTTTAAGAGATGAATGAAGAAAGTGGATAAACGTGTAGATTTTCTGGCGAATAAAGGTCATAGACATGAAAAGGATTTGGTAATATGGGGATATGTGATCAATAAAATGGAGTTCTTGCTCCTGACAGATTCAAGCAATGTAACTTATGAATGATTTTTGATAGTTAGTATGTTTCAAAATACCAAAAAAATGATTTACTACTAAAGAAAGCAGAATAAGAAAGATTTGGATTTAGTTTCACCTGGTGTCATATACCCAATGGTGGCTAGTGTCTTGGTTTGAGCCATATGCATGTCTTGCTCAAAAATTTTTGCGATCCCGAAATCGCAAAGATATGCAGTCATATCTTCATCTAACAGGATATTGTTAGGCTTCAGGTCACAGTGTACAATAGGAGTTGTTAGACCACAATGAAGATATTCTAAAGCTGAAGCAATATCTATTGCTATGTTCAATCTCTGAAGCATACTTAAACAACAATCTTGGGAATATAACCACCTCTCAAGATTACCATTTGGCATGTAGTCTAATACAAGAGCTTTGAAGTCTGTGGTACTACAACAACTGAGGATTTTTGTAAGGTTCCGGTGACGGATGTTGCTCAATATCTTACATTCAGCATAGAAACTCTTGGTTGCTTCTTCTGTCAGTGTGTTAAAAACTTTTACAGCTACATTTGTTCCATCGTTAAGTTCCCCTCGATAAACTGAACCGTAACTTCCCTTTCCTAGTAGATTGGATTCAGAAAAAGAATTTGTTGCTCGTACAAGTTCAAGATATGAAACATTTCTCAAGTATGCGATAGGTGAAAGAATTGCAGCAAGCTGTGATTCCACCATTTTCATCTTTACGTATTGGTTCCGTTTTCTTATCAATATAAGTACAACAGTCACCATGAGAATTGTTGACAAGAGAGGGGGAACAACATATTTAATCAAAGATGAAACACTTTTTGACTTGGAATGTTTTGTCCGGCAGGGCAGAACATGCAGCTGAGCTACTCCACATAGCTCATGATTTTTCCTAAAAGATTCAGCACTGAAATTTGAAAAACATCCACCTGATGGAATTTCTCCTTCCAATTCATTCACAGAGACATTGAAGTGTCGGAGATACCTCAATGCCTCGAGAGACTTTGGAATCATTTCGGACAAATTGTTGGACGACAAATCTAATGTCTCTAAGCTTATCAAGTTACTCAAAGATTCAGGAATTGGACCTTGCAATCTATTATGTGCCAAAGAAAGGTAAACTATTGATTGGGCACTGCCTATTCTGCTGGGGATATCTCCTGAAAATTGATTCCACGATAAGTCCACGTCTGTTGCAACCTTCAGATTAGAGATCTCTGATGGTAAATAGCCTTTGAAAGAGTTTGTGGATAAGTTCAAACCTACAAGGTCACTCAGGTTCCAAAAGTTCAATGGAATGGTAGATGCCAAATTGTTAGAATCCAAGAAAACTCTCTGTAGTGATTTGAGTTCACCAAAACATGCTGGTATGGCTCCACGGATCATGTTGTGACTTATGTAGATATCCCCCAGCTTACTTAACTGGCAAATATCAGTTGGGATATACCCTTCCAGTCTATTGTATTCCAGATATATACGTTCGAGATTTTTTAACTTTCCAATTGTATTCGGGATAACTCCAGTCAACTCATTGCTATCCAAGTACATACCGGTCAAGCTTGTCAAGTTTCCAACTCCGACAGGTATAGTCCCCTTGATTTTGCTACCAAATGCTGAGAAAATTTGAAGTCTAGCAGAGAGATTCCCTAATGAAGTTGGAAGGACACCATTTAACTGATTTAAAGACACGTCTATGTTTTCCAAATGTCTACAATTAGTTAAATAGGACAAGAATTTTAATTCTCCCTTGGAAGTTTCCCCTGTAAGGTTATTCTCTGCTAGAAATAGCCTCTTCAAAAGTCTTAAATTGCCAAGGTTGGGTATCGAGCCACTGAACGAGTTGATGGACATGTATATAATAGCAAGCTGTGAAGCATTAGAGATAGAGCTTGGGATTGATCCTGTAAGTTCATTCTCACCTAAATAAAGCTCTTGCAGATTTGGAAACTGATGGCCCAAGCCTGAGGGAAGAGTTCCTGTGAGCCGGTTCCTGCTTAAGTCTAGCATCTGCAACGTCGATATGTTGAATACTTCAGATGGAATGACACCTGACAAGTGATTTCCATGGACATTAAGTACCTTCAGATTTATGCTACCTATATCAGCTGGTAATCTCCCTGACAAAGTATCAAATGAATTAGGAATGTAATATATACTATAACTGATACCATGTATGTAATTTACACGTGCATTGAGACAAGCTACATGGTGTCGTTAAAGTATGAGGTAGAAATATCTAATGTGGTAAAGTTAGGACTTTGATGTCTATAAATAGAAACTACAAGGGCAATAACAATTTGGCGTTGCGTACCTGTCAACATGTTGTCTGCTAAATATAGTTTCTGAAGGAAAGTAAAGTTCCGAATATCTTTAGAAATGCTGCCTGTAAGCATATTGTCTGCTAATTGTATGACTTGAAGGCGTTTGCATCTGAATGTGTATGCTGGGATTTCACCAGTTATGTGAGGAAGATTACATTGACTGCTCACGGATGGTAGGCTTCCAGACAAGCTGTTGTTCCAAAGATCGAGTTGCTTTAAGCTGGACATGTTGAATAGAGTGTGTGGAATTTGACCTGTTAGTGAACCACCTCTTAGGCTTAGCATCTCCAAATATGTAAGATTGCCTAAATTTTCAGGAATTCCACCTGCAAAAAGATTGTCAAAGCTAGATAAATATAGATAGCAAAACACCTCGATCGATTGGTGTTGTAAGTAGGAATTTCTTGTTGATTTAAACTCACTTAACTCTTATTTAGGAAAATTTTTGCAATGGTAGAGGCACAACCAACAATAGTTGAGTGACCCTCCATTAATTAGTTGACACTTGGATAATGGGTCCACTTCTTTACCCTCTCTCCTACTCACCTCTCTTTTCTTTCATTTTTTTCTCCTAATTAATATCTAATTATCAAAACATTATTAAATAATTAATACATTTGATAAAAAAAATATCGATAAATACATTTTCTGTTAAAATAACTTAAACACTTATAAAATTGTTAACATTAAAANAATAGAGTGTGTGGAATTTGACCTGTTAGTGAACCACCTCTTAGGCTTAGCATCTCCAAATATGTAAGATTGCCTAAATTTTCAGGAATTCCACCTGCAAAAAGATTGTCAAAGCTAGATAAATATAGATAGCAAAACACCTCGATCGATTGGTGTAGTAAGTAGGAATTTCTTGTTGATTTAAACTCACTTAACTCTTATTTAGTTGCTATACATATACAACAACAACAGCATACCCAGTGTAGTTCCACAAAGTAGGGTCTAGGGAAGGTAGAGTATACGCAGACCTTACTCCTATCTCAGAGGTAGATAGATTGTTTCCAATATACTCTCGACTCAAGAAAAAAACAGTCCAAAGCAGACAGCAGTAGTGCAGAAAAATAAGTAATGGAAGTACAAAAAACATCAGATAGTAACAAAACAGTACTACAACAAAATACTATTACGATAGTTGAAGTACAAGAAACAATAGATAGTCACAGAAATTGAGGAGAAGAAACTAAAATAGTAATACTACGACTACTAGTATGGACTGACATCAAGACAATGCACTCCTACCTACTAACCTTCTACTCTAATCCATGTACTCCACAACCTCTTATCTAAGGTCATATCCTCGATAAGTTGAAGTTGCTATACATATATGTTGGGAAGATAAACTTGTGAGAAACAGAAAACTGATGGTTTTGACTGAAATCTCTTTCATTAAGGAATTTAAACCCCAATCCTATTTTCACTAAGGGGGTTCAAAATATGAAGAAGTAAACACATGAAGAAGCCAAAGGTTCCAACATTGCTATATATAGTTTTGCCCTTCCTGGCTCTGCCCCTACTTAGATATCTGTTACAACATAACTATTCGGAGAAACATAATTCTTTGAACATGCAATTCCAACAGTCATCTTTCTATGTAAAAATTATAGAACTTGACTTCTCTTCTAATCACTAATTACACTAGCAATATTATAAGAGTGCTGACTACTATATAACTTGAATAAATATAATATGATACCTATGAAATTGTTTATCCCCAGATATAATATCTTGAGCTTGGTTATATATCCAATTTCATCTGGGATTTTTCCACTAAATTGATTGTAGGACAAGGATAAATCCTGGAGTTCCTTGCAAAGATGAAACGTCGATGGGATCAGTCCATGAAGCTGATTCGCGGATAAAAATATTCCTTGAAGCTCAACAAGACGATGATTACTGCAGATATCCGGTGCTAGTCCACCTGTTAGACTATTACCAGTGAGATCGATGCTTTGCAACGATGAGATGTTGAATAATTCAGATGGTATAGATCCTGTAAGCACATTATACTTAAAGTCAACTATTATCAGCATGGAAAGGTTTCCTATCTCTTGAGGTATGTTTCCATGTAACAAATTGTATGACAGTACCAATCTCTTCAGCTTTGTGTTGTTGCCTAAAACCGGTGGAATAGGACCACTAAACGTGTTATTGTTCATAAAAATGCTCTCGAGCTGTGGTAAGTTTCCAAACCTGCTTGGAATGTCTCCGCTTAAATTGTTGAATCCTACGTTTATCTCTTGTAATCGTTGTAGATTACCTAACTCATTAGGCATCAGGCCACTGAAGTTGTTGTTACTGATGTCTAATGATGTTAGAAATGTCAAGTTTCCTAAATCAGGAGCAATTGTGCCTGAAAGTCTGAATCCTGAGACATTTAAAGATGTCACTCTTTGATTTTCGTTGTCTCCACTACAAAAGACGCCGATCCAGTAACAGATAAAGGATCTGTTACCGGATGGCATCCAGTTTTTGGACAAGATATGATCATGGTCTGAAGTTATATATGCTTTAAAGGCAATAAGTGCAGATTCATCTGTTTCTATGTTTGTAAATCCCTTGACTGAACTCAACCAAACTGTTATGAAGGTTAAAACCAAAAGGTATAACTTCTCCATGTGTGGATTTTGATGTATTCTCAATTATGGAATGTCACATTTGGTTGTAAGAAGATGAGAGGCATTAATAGTATCCTTCTTTTGCACCCAAGGGCTTGACCTGGTCGACAATGAAATAGGTTGAGAATCATAATTCAGGTTTAAATCTCAAATGAGGCAAAAAAAAAACTAGGTGGTTTTTTATTTCGTTTGTCCAAGCCTTTATGGATAAAGTTACCTAATATTTGTGATGGTGCAAGCTTGCTCGGACACTACAATTATTAAAAAAATAAATAAATTAAGAAATCCTTATATTCATTGAAGGATTAGCTATGCATTTGATTGTCAAATCAGGTAGATAACCCCATTAATGATTAATCTATCATGGAGGTGTGGAAGGTAAGGATTCTTAATCCCTACATTAAATTGTGTAAGTATGATCAATTCTCAACTTGTCTTTCATGATGCATGTCTAGCTTGCTGAGTTTTGTTTGTTTAAACTAGTAGTAGAAAGTAATAATAGGTAATATATTTTATTTTATTAGTGATTGCTACATATTAAAAAACCAAATATATAGTTAAATCAGAGTCAATTAATTTATAATTCATAAGTTAAAACTTATAAATTCATTCAAATAAGGTCTTTAACCTTTAGTTAACTAAAATTTGTGTTTTTTGGTCTCTTTACATATGGAATATGTGATATTCTAAGTTGTTTGGACTCTTCACTTTTGTGTCGATATGATATGGGTGTGAGTGTGGGATCCGTACCTGATCTGGTCAACCGATTTTGTGTAATTTGACCAAATTCGAGGAGAAATTCTGAACATATTCAATGATGTCTATAATCAAAACAAAAACTATGGGGAAATTGAAGAAAATAGAATAGATTGTCTATATAAATTTTTATTGTCATTCCCTTTTTTTTTTATCTCCTTCCCGGATTCTTCTCTTGATCAATATTCTCCTCAAGTTTCCCACGTAATATCTCATAATTTAGGTTTTATAACTCTATTTTTAGATATTTGAATTATTTTAACTAAATCCCCGCACCCACATCCATACATAAATCCTTATCTCCGAATCTTAAAATTTAAATTATAGAGGATCTCCACTCGTATCGGATACCCGCACCCAAGTCCAAGCAACTTAGGTGATATTTAAAGTATTTTTAGAACTATATCACCTAAAAAATGAAGCAGCAATACAAATTTGACATAATATATTAATCATTAAATGGTTTAACACTTGATAATTCATTAAATTTGTGAAGATTTGCAATTTGAGGGATCAAAAGTGCATGTATCAATTAGTTGAAGGCTCATAATGCTTAGTAAAAAATTACAAGGGTAATAATAAAAATTTGTAATACTTGAGGGACTAAAAGTGTCAATGTCCCTCTTATNGATCCGCACTCGTATCGGATACCCGCACCCAAGTCCGAGCAACTTAGGTGATATTTAAAGTATTTTTTGAACTATATCACCTAAAAAATGAAGCAGCACTACAAATTTGACATAATATATTAATCAATAAATGGTTTTACACTTGATAATTCATTAAATTTGTGAAGATTTGCAATTTGAGGGATCAAAAGTGAATGTATCAATTAGTTGAAGGCTCATAATGCTTAGTAAAAAATTACAAGGGTAATAATAAAAATTTGTAATACTTGAGGGACTAAAAGTGACAATGTCCCTCTTATAAATGACCGAAAAAAAACATGGTAGTGCTCAATTGATTGGATTTGAATTTAGGTTAAGGGATTAATGGCTTCATTGATGAAAAGTGGAAAAATGGAAGGGAGGGAAAGGGAATTGATAATGATGGTTTGATTATTTTCATCATCATATTGTTATATTTAGTGGTGTTTATGGTTTGGATAAAAAACGATTCAAATCGAAAAAATTGAACCAAATTGATTAAATAGATCGGTTTTATTTGGGTTTGGTTTGGTTTTAGATTTTTGAAACTGATAGTATTTGGTTTGGTTATGATTTTATTCGAAAAAATCAAAGAAATGACCGAACTGAACCGACAAATTATATACATATATTTTATTATTATACATACATAATATATTAATTTTATAAATAATTTTAAAGATCTTATATATGTTTTCATCAAAAGTTAGTTTATAATTTACTTATGAAAGCAAAAATGTCTAAGGTGAGAACATTCTTATTGGTTTCATGTATATGAGTGTTTATGACAATTCTTTGTGAGACCGAAGATGTCACTATCTCTTCCTTCTAGGGGCAAAATAGCGAATTTTGAAGCTTTATTCATAGTAATTTCAATGATCGAAAGTTTTGTACGTCAACCATTTTTTTAAAAAAAAATCGTTTAGAATGAATTGTTGTCACTTTTCACATTTTGAATGAATTGTTTCTTTTATTTTTGTGTATGATTAATAATCGAACCAAACCAAATCGAAATCATTAACAACCAAATCGATCAATGTATATTCTATTTGGTTTGGTTTGATTTGCTAATTTTAAAATTGCTTAATTTGATTTGGTTTTGATTTTTGACCAATCCAATTGACCCATGAACACCCCTAGACTAATATTAGTGAGAAAAGGCCCAAAATATAGTCCTTTTTGTTTGGAAATGACCCCGAATAAGTCCTTATAATGCATGATCTGAATTTAGTCGGAGCTCCAATGTTGACTCTGAACATCAGGAGAGAAACTAAGTAGGCGTTTGACCATGCGATACTATATCACGATATGGTGTCGTGAGATGGAATCAGCGTTTGGACATGCGATTTTACGCTGATTCTATCTCATGATTTCATATCATGAGAGGTGATACCATATTCTTCAAAAACCATGATATGGAATCCATATCATGAATTGAGTTATTTTAATACAATAATTGATCCATGAGTTTATATTTTGTTAAAACAACCCCACATTTATATCTACTAACCATTTGTTTCATATGTAAATAAAATTTATAATCACATCATTACTTTTAAAAATTTATTATTCTCACCAATATAAAATTTATTATTACTTTAAATTTGGTGAATATAAATGATAAAGTAGAAATTCATTTGGTGAATATAAATGAGAACGAAGGGAGGAGTACTTTTTTTATTTTTCATAATAAAAAAAAAACGTCTTAATCTTATGACTAAGCATAATATTGATAAAAGACAATTTTCATTGGCGGTGCCGCACTTTCTTAATCTTAGTATTTGCAAAATGTTCGTTCACATGACTGAAGGATATCAAGTCCAATTGATTGAGGACTTGGGAAAATTTGATCAATTAATTATTAATATTTAGTCAAGTGGACTAGTTATAATTTTTTTGATTAAATTTTATTAGAAGTGTTTTTGACTCAAACTTGTGGTAACTTTTTAAAATTTCGTTATTCAATAATATTGAACTATTGATTTTTCTTGTAAATAGTTAGAAGTTAGTGATGTTTGTTAATTTTTATCTTAGTACATTTGACTTCTAAGTTAATATTTACTCACTAATGTGTGCTTTTTTTTCCTACTTTATAGGTTATTTGTAAGAGTAGTTGAGAGATATGAGCATATCAAGTACAATTTATGTTCAATTTTTTTAATTAAATTAAAGTTAGATGAAACAATTATTTAAGTGAAGAACAAATAACTTTGTAATAATTTATTATGCGATTTTATAATTTTTGTTTATTTGATAAGATTAAATAAACAATTGGGGCTATTTTAATAGTTTTACAACTTATGAGATTTTTATGTTTATGAGAAAATATACAGCACAAAAATTTCATATCGCATGTCCAAACAAACCTTCAATTTCATCTCATGATACCATATCATATGGCAAAACGGGCCCTAAAAGAAAATGATAATCATCCTTATTCTATTAGATAGAGTATTTAATAGTCCTTATAGTATGCAAAACTAGTCAAACTATACCACACGGACCACTGTTAAGGCCAAAAAGGGTTATGACCTCGTTTGATAGTTGGTTAAAATTATACGGGTATTAATAATGTAGAGATTTATTATAGGAAAATGGTATTATTTTATAGTAGGTATTAATTATTCCACTTTCTATTCTATAAAAATAATACACATATTTCTCATAACTTGTACATGTATTAATTATACGAGTTTCTAAATTATCAATCAAATATCATATTAATTTTATATATGAATAACTTATTTCTTAGATACATACCAAACATCGTATAAGTTATACAAAATTTAATACGTGAATAACTTATTTTTTATTTAGTTACCAAACAACCTCTAAAGGTGTGTATGAAGGAAAACATTTTTAAAAAATAAATAAATATGTGAATTTCTTATTTATTCTTTTATATTTAATACATAAACAAAGAATATTATTTTAAAAATATTTATATATAATCTAGATAAATATCATATATCATATCATATATATAAAGAGAATCCTAAGCCCGCCTACGTGGTGCCATCACAAACCAGAATTCCCTTTTAATTTATTTATATTTTCAAAACTAGCCTTCCTCTTTCATGAAAAGTTGTGACTTTTATGAAAAAATGTGATTTTTATGAAGAGTTGCGACTTTTATGAAAGGTTGTGACATTTGTGAAATGTTGTGACCTTTCTGAAAGGTTGTGACTTTTTCAAAGAGTTGTGACCTTTCCGATAAGGCACAATAAACATTTGTTCACACTATCCTTTGTTGTCTATAAATAGAGGGATTTCCTCTCATTTAAAACAACGAAAAATCTGAACTACTTCTTAAATATTCGTGTATTTGCTCCTGTTGAATGGCTCACTGACACCATTGTTTTTGTATCAATACACTGGTGAATAAAATTGTTCCATCCTGAAAGGATCTATTTCTTTAAACCTCGGGTATTAAAGGAGAATAATTTTCTTAAGGAGACGTTGTGTAGTGGACTCGATTTTTTCCTTTCTGTTTCATTCTATTGTTACAAATCCTGATATGTTTTTTTACATTCATTAATTTATGCTTATATTGTTTTTGAGTACATGTTTTAAACTCTGTTGTTTATGTTTCTGCAAAATTATTGTCTTCGGTTATATTGAACATATACACATATAGTAGGTATATTCATTGTGCATAAAATAATTATGGTACTCAGTTTCAAGAATTCATGTTTTGATATTCTATATAAACTTCTATAACTTAAAAGTACTATATATAAGCTTAGATATTATCTATTTTTGCATAGATATGAAATTTCTCACTTATCAATTGAATAAATTCATAATGCAAGTTCAAAAGTTATAATTACTTTCATGTTCAAGTATAATTTCTTTTTTGATTCTGTTAACAAATTTTTGAATTTTTTCCTGAGACAAATATTCCAATTGTATAATCTATGCAATTTAAATGTGTTTTTTTTCTTACGAAATGCCTTTGTATATATTCTTATTTTCTTCTTTATTTTCCTTTTAATGTTGATTAAAAAACCAAAAAAATATTATTTCGTGAATAATTCATTCATTAGAGGTTCTTGAGTTATGTGATAATGACAAATAAATTCATGTTGAAATATTGCTAATATTTTTTTAAGAACCTATTTTTTTCCATTATTTTTAATGTATAAATATTAGTAAAGGATTATTTTACAAGTTCAATGTAATTATTTATGACTTTGCAAAGCGTAGACAAATTACCTAGTTATAGAAAAGAAAATCGGAACTATAAATTTGGGATGGGTTGAGTTGTCCTAGTATGCCACGTGTCCTTCCGGCTAAATCATGGGCAAATCAGGAAAAGTGTGATTGGACAGATACTTAAATGGAGACTATATTTAATTCATTTCGAATAATATAAGGTTATCTCTTAATTTTAAAGATTTAAATAAAAAATTATTTTGGAGATTACGAGATTTATAACCACAGTAAATAATAATTTCTATACAATGTCAATTTTATGAAATATAAAATTTAATCATTAATATTAATTTCCTGACTTAAATTTGAAATGACTTAAAGTAAAAATACGTAGTAAAACATATCACTATATAATTGAAATTGATTTCTTTTATTATATTATTTTAAAGCTAGTTAGAAAAAAATACATGATGTCTTTTTTAAGAAAATTAATAACTCATACATGATGTGCACGAAATCATCACATGAATAAATCATATATTTCTATTGTGATTACATATTAATACATGCTTTTATATATACATAATTTTATTATAAAACAATAATAATAATTAGTTATTCTTCAATATATTCTTGCAATACGATACAATCATACCAATAACCTCTTCACATCGCCAGTTTTTTTTTTTAAAATTATCATTTAAAAAAAAATAATATAAACTTAAGATATATGAGATCTTTCACTGTAATCTTGAATGGTCACATCTTGAATTGTCACTTCTTCTTTTTCTTTTGAGATGTTTTCAACTTTTAATTCTTTCCAACTGCACTTTTTTTCTGCTTTCTATTTCCTTATACAATGTATCTGAACAACCCAATATTTGATAAAAATATATAATATTACAAATTTAAGTGTATTTAAGTAATTAATTTCTAAATTAATGAAATTTATGTAAGCTTTTTTTTTTGTATCCTTACTCGAGTCTTAAGTTTGAACTTTTAAGAATGACTTTTTTTCTTTATTACCAACCTCGGCCCCAACATATGCCCGAATTCAAGTTAGTCTAATCTTAATACAAATAAAATTTGAATATCAAATGCAAATATCGAATATCGGGCGAGAAACCAACTAATTTGAAAAGTAATTTTCCAAGCTCCACTTTAAACTAAGCAGGCAAAACATTTCCCACTGTACACATTCCTCAACAAAAACCTCAATTTCTCTCTCAAAAATCCCAGTTTTCTTCACTTCAATCAGCAAAAATGGGAGATTTTTACTCTCACAACAATGAAGAAGTTGAACTTCCACATTCAGTACAACAAATGATTAACCAAATCTGCAAAAAAGAGAGACAAAATTCACCAGATGATAAAGTACGAAGACTCCTTGTAGCAATCGGAGAAGAACGTTCGCTTTGTATTTTGAGGGAAATTTCAAAATGTCAGATTAAAAAAACCCTAAGTGGATTCATTGTTTTCATGGCGAAAAAATACTATCAATCGGAAACTCAACAGTTTTATCAGAAGCAAAATTATGAAGAACCAGTTCCTTCTGCTGAAAGTTTTTATCATTCGCCTCAGATTCGAAGAAGTTCGCTGTCTTCTCCGAATTCCTCTTGTTCTTCTGTCAATTTTTCACCCAGAAATCGGCCGATTTTTCAGGATAATGGTTAAGTTTCCTATTTTTTTTTCAAACTTGCACAGTGTAATGATAAAGTGATAATTTTTTTTACTAATTTAAGTGTGCTTAAAATACATAAACTGTTGAACTTGCATGCATGTTTTTCTATTTTTGTATATATTAAAATAAGTTATTTTTATGAAATTTAAAAAGAAGATAAACATTTTTGTTCTTAGAAAAACAGGGATACACTTTATTATATTTAAGAGTTTGGAAAGATAAAAAATATATTTCCAATACATAAAATTCTAGTCAGCTTATTAAGTAATTTATGTTTATTTCCTATTTAAGAGTTCCAAAAGATACATATATGATTCTCCTTATATGAATATATACTTAGAAAGTCAATAATACAAAGAGAGCTCTTCTAGGAAGCATTAGTAAGTTTCTTGTTTGGTAGAAGAATTTTTGTTAGTGTTTGACAAACTCTTCTGGGGTCAAAACCTTTACGACCAATCACAACTTTTAAATTTTGGGATCATTATTGAAGTGAAGTGTATGATTATCTCATCTAAGAGTTTAAGTTATTATGGAGATATTTTTAGTTACTTAATTATATTCTCAACATATTCTACGATGGTGGCATGATTTCATTATATTGATTTAAAATTTAAAGAAGTAAATCCACAACAAAACTAAGAAGCCTCAATATCTACTCCTCAGGGCCGGCTCTATGCTTCTTTGAATAAGGCATTGGCCTTAGGCCCCAATTTTAGGGGGCCTCAATTTTTTAACAATAATAAATTATGTGTTGTTTTTTTTTTATAGAAAAGATTAATTATTTATGATAAAATATATATTTTTTAAAACAATTATTATTTTATTCTCTTTAATCTCATTTAAATAGAAGAAATAAAAAAAAATGTTTTATTTTCTTACATTCTCTATGCTAATATTCACATTATTTTATTCTTTTTAACTCCTTTTACACTCTCTTCTTTAAATTTTTGATAAGTTAGAGTAATATTCTATCAAAAATATGAATCAATAGTCGAAAAGTGTTGAACAAAGTGAATTGTAAATTCTTTTTCTATTCTTCTTAAATTTACAAGCATTACAACAAGCATAGTAAAATGTGGGGTATACAAAATTATCAACTTCTTGAATCAACTTCTTGAATCAAATTCTATGTTAACAATTCATATAATAATTGTCCGAGTAAGAAAATGTTTTTCAACGTTGAATTGATAAAATTTTATCTAAAGCAAATAATTGAAAAAGGAATCGAATAAATCATTTATAAAAAAATATTAAGTATACTTTGCATTTAAAAATGTAGGTTTTTTTTTGTTTAAAAAAATTAATGCATATGAAGTTTATTTAGATTTTCGGCCTCTAGTTGAAATTTCGCTTTAGGCCTCTGATTGCGTTGAGCCGCCCCTGCTACTCCTACTACATATGGATAAAAACCAATTATATTCTTTTATATGTACAATGTACTTTTTTGGTGAAGGGGACTACGACAAACCTCCTTGTCCCCTCTAGCTTCGCCCCTGCCCTCATGTGCGAGCTTGATTCTTTATTATGGATCAAGCATGTGGAAATTCTTTTTGATAAGGTGGCAATAAGATTCAAACTAAAAATCTATGCCTACTTTGATACCATATCAAATTGTGGGATCATTCATCTAAAAGCTTGAGTTGTTAGAGATAACTCAGTTTTACTTACTTAATTATTCTCAGTAGTCAATACTAATAATTATGTCCCAATAACCCTTCGGGGTGGCCCAGTGGTTTGAGCTTGGGACTTCCATGTTGGAGGTCTCAAGTTCGAAACCCCTTGCCAGCGAAAGCAAGGGGTTTGCCTTCTGGGTCGAGCTCGTCGCACTAGGCTTGCCTAGTGTGGGTTACCTCTCCTATGTGGTTTGCGAGCTATTGCATAGGAGCGAGGATTTTACCCTGTGCCCACCCAAAGGGTAGTGGCGGCAGGTTTTCTTGTCATAAAAAAATAATAATTATGTCCCAATACACTTCTCCCCTTAAATACAAGCGTTTGACATAAGAATGCACTCACTTTGCTTAACTGGAAATTAATCATTCTGTGCGGAATCCTAAAGTTGCCCCTTCTTTTTTGGGTTAAAAATTCACCTCCTTCTATCTATTCGACTCAAAAGTCTCTGTTCTAAGAATCTCTTCAGATTTATTGTACTTGATAGACAAATGTTGATAGTAACAAAAAGATAAAAAGGAAAAGCAAACACAGCTAACTACTAAATTGTAAAGTACCAAGGGTCATTAGGTTTGAGGTATAAGCCAAGTTAATCTTGATATATAATCAGTATTGCTTTATACCATAGTTGATTTTGGTATTAAAATTCATACAAAATATGCAGATTTTAATACTGGAAAGTAAATGTTATATAAATAATATTGGTATAAGTTATATGAGGATTTATGTATTATCTTATGCGGAATAGAAGGTGGAATAAGTAATACATTTATTAGGAATACATGGATAAGAGTATCTGAAGATGAAAATGTCCTTACAATAGGTAATATCTAAAGAATAATTCCCGTATTGTTTATTCACATATAAATCGAGTATATATCTGGACATTAGTTTAGGCTTAATGAAGAACTTGTTCAAATTTTTTATTGGTTGCGATCTCTTCTTCCTTTTTTTTGCATATTTACAACTCTACATGTGAACTATGTTGCTCGGACTCTCAAAAACTGTTGAACCCATGTTGGATTCTCCAAAATGCACTACTTTTGGAGTATTCGATACACACTTTTGAAGAGTCTGAACAACACAACATGTAAACATACTCAGACCGTTCAAGAATTCTAGTTTACCAATGATGGTCTTCCAATGCCTACAGACATAGTAGGTGATGCATCTGATTCTCCTACATCAGCTCCACGAATACCATCACCTCCAATGAGTCCAGTGACAACTAGCTTTCAAAGAGATCATTATGATCCTAGGCCATCTACATTCAGAGACAGGGCCAGCATACGAGGAATAAGTGAACAGTTGCTGGCACTCAGTAAGCTTGAATTAGTTTAGGCTTAATGAAGAACTTGTTCAAATTTTTTATTGGTTGCGATCTCTTCTTCCTTTTTTTTGCATATTTACAACTCTACATGTAAACTATGTTGCTCGGACTCTCAAAAACTGTTGAACCCGTGTTTGATTCTCCAAAATGCACTACTTTTGGAGTATTCGATACACACTTTTGAAGAGTCCGAACAACACAACATGTAATGTACTCAGACCTTTCAAGAATTCTAGTTTACCAATGATGGTCTTCCAATGCCTGCAGACACAGTAGGTAATGCATCTGATTCTCCTACATCAGCTCCACGAATACCATCACCTCCAATGAGTCCAGTGACAACTGGCTTTCAAAGAGATCATTACGATCCTAGGCCATCTACATTCAGAGACGGGGCCAGCACACGAGGAATAAGTGAACAGTTACTGGCACTCAGTAAGCTTGAATTCAGGAAATTCTTTTTGATTCTAAACTACATTGGGAGGTAAATTTAGCATTTATTCAAATATTTACTTTGGGACTTCTATATTGCTACAAGTTGGTATTTGATTTGGTATGCGTTGCAGGAGGAAGGTGGAGGATGTAATTATGCTCCATGATGTTGGTGACATTTTGGATATGATATATCAACCTATGTCTCATTTTGAGTCATATATTTGGAATAAATATGGTCATCTTTGTGAACATAATAAACGGGTGCAGGTGAGTTTCCATTCAATTACCACACTTGTATAGTCTGTTTTAATCTTTTAGTTAGTTCGGATTTAAGGTCTTGGTCCCAACCACTGATGTTCTTTTTCCACAGTTAAAGACTATATGAACTTTATATTTCTGTCGTTCCATTTTTGCTTTTGATGTATTTTTTTATCATTAGTGTCCACCAATAAGAGACTAGTAATACCTTGGTCTAGGTACTCACATAGTAGTCTCTTAAGTTTTAACTATTGAACTATTAATCCAACAACTGCCTTGTATCGGTGTCTTTCAGTATCTTGATTGGGATTCAGGAAGGACTCATCTTTATCATTGCCATGTCCATTCGGATGGAAGCTATACTTTTAAGGTCTGTTATTCTTGTGGTTCAAAACTTTTTGTGATTAAAAATTATTCAAGATAACTCCTTTAGCCTTTAAAGTGTTTTGTAAGTTATTCCTGTGCTTGAATTGGCTGAACAAGATTTCGGACTCCAGTAAATATTGTATTATGTAAATATTTGATTTGTGTAGCACTAGGCTGCAAATGATTCACTTTAGCTTTTTAGGCATCAAAAGTTGAATATAGAACTACTGAAGCTTGCCGTCTCCTGATACTGATACAAGAGCCCAAAAGAAATAACTGTAATGCCTATATTAATTAAGGAGTGGGCAGCATTCATTCACTTTGGACAGTTCATCACGTTACCCTAAGCATTAATATCCATTTCTTGACTTGTTTTATTTCCCTCCTCCTCAGGGTCCTTACCTGAAAGCAGAAAGAACCCATCTGCAACAGTCATTAGGAGATGAGAATGTATTGATTGTCAAGTTTGAGCAAAACACCCCAGGGTGTCCAGAAGAGATTGTTCAGAATGGAATTCTTGTTGGTTTGAGGCGCTATCGCTTTTTTGGTAATTACCTTATACATATGTCGCCAAAGTATTTCAAAATTCCTATCTTGTCTTGGAAATATAAGAAGAAATTCAGAATTTGTCTTTCTTTCTGTAATTTTAGATAGTTTTGCCGATGGACAGTGCATTTTATGAATTTTATTTTGGAATGCATGTGGCCAAGTCCATTTATTGTTGAGCTTGAGTGCTGCTGATATTTCTTTTAACACAAATATAAGAACATATATAATCTTGTCTGTTCTTGAATGATAGTAGATTCATCTAACATATGTGTCGCTACATCATAGATATATTGGGTGTAAGGCCCAACATTTGCTCCCATTCAAGTCTGATGGTCTTCTATAACATGAAAATACTGTACTTAGAGGGCAAATATTTTGCTTATTACCTACAACAACTTGTAATTAAAAGAAATTCCCGTCTTATGGCCTTCTTTTGGCCTGTGTCAATGTGGATCTTCTGTTTTCCCAAGTAGCTGTTTGATGAAACTTCTCATGTTACCAATAAATAGAAGAGTCATTCTCATTATTGTACTCAATCAGGGGTGGAAGTACCTGAGAGGTTCTGTTTTCAAGTGTTTGATGCCAATGAGGTTTTGTGTCATTGTGGTATTTGAACAGTTTATAAGGATGACGGGAAGAAGAGAAGTTCAAAGGACAAAGAGGAAAAGATCGATTCTGTCAAATGCTACTTTGTTCGAATGGAATCTCTTAATCCTTATGAAAAAGAAACTTACATTTTGCGTGACAAGATGGTCCATGAAGCAAGGTGCAATTTCATGCATGTACACATGGTCTCTAGCATGGCTAAATACATGGCCAGGTTTGCTATTTCCCGGACTCTTTTAACTTCTTAATATTTATTGCATACTTGCTGTCTTTCTTTCTGAACTGCATAGTTACTCTGATAATGCAGGTTCTCCCTAATTTTATCCACGACAGTAAAGCTTCAAGTTGATCTGAATTCAGTGAATATTGACAGAATTGAAGATATATGTTGTCATGTATATTACTTATCGAACATATAATATGTGTATATATAATCATGCATACTCGTTGCAGTTTCTTTCTCCATGTATATACCATCTCTTTATTGTTTCTCTTTCCACGGTCTCAAGGTAATGACTTCTCTTTATCATTTAATTGCCTCCTCCTTTGGGAAAAAAATGTAGGATAAGAGTGGACGAATTATCTATGATGAAGATGGGAAACCACTTATACACACAGATGGGACTGGATATATTTCAGAAGACTTGGCAAGAAAGTGTCCGCAAGATTTTTTCAATGTGAAGCATAAGTGTGCCAACTTAGAGGTAATCTGATTAAACCTAAATCACTAAGCATTTTCTTGAGGTTGATTATGCTTTTGTATTGCATTAAGAACCAGAAAACCTAATCAATGAAGTAGGTGCTCTCTTTTCAAGAATAGAGGCCCAAGAAGCACATAATTTGGCTTTATTCCAAAATTTGTCGTATGTTCGGATATAATTCCAGTGGCTGTTCATCTGAGGAATAAAGACGCAATCCTTCTAATTTATCTCATTAACCATGCAGTCCATAATGAGGCATTTTACATCCTTATCCGACTTGAAGTATCCAAGTTCACATCTCTGGGCAGAAGCCACTGCATAAATGTCAATAAAATTAAAGCAAATCCTTGAAGGTCTCAAGGTCATAAAAGAAAGTATAATTCTTAAGTGAGGGGATCAATAATCTTTAAAAAATCAAACAAGTGATTTCTTGTTGAACTTCCCATATCTTTGCTGTCCCTGCATTTGGTCATGTAGCCATTGGAAATACCTATCAAATTTTTTGTGAGTTCATCTACAAAGTTCTTAGAGAAATTAAATAACATAAACATTTGAGGACCAGTAGCTAGCTTCTCGATCAGGCAAGCAGATGAAATATAGTTTTCTCACCGTTTCAATTTGTTTGTCTTACTTTCCTTTTCAGTCCGTTAAAAAAAAGGCCTCTTTCCTTTTTTCAACTCTTTAATTCCAACTTTCCACATGGCATGCTTAAGACCATAAGATTTAAGGGCATTTTAGTGCATTCTACATATCTTTAGTTTAAGATCACAAGATTCCAAAGTCTTCTTTACTTTTTTAAACTCCGTGCCAAGTCAAAACCAAACAAACAAATTGAAACGGAGGGAGTTGCAGAAATTGGAAGAATATATTCTTAGTTCATATATTTATTTTTTCTAAATTCATTTGAATTCTCTTATTTCCTTGATTTTCTTTGGTTGTAGGCACTAGACGGTGCACAAGAAATTGTCTCTTGCATGCTTGTATTCATTAAAAGTATCTGACAGATTCATTGTTCAGTTCTTTGTATCTGTTTCCTTTCATCTCTCTTGAAGAACCTCCCATTAAATTTTTAACCAACCATTTCAGAGATATACCAATGGTGTCAAACTTGGGGAGAATTCATCTGAGTTGGGAGAGGCGGAATTTCAGAGTGGGGAACCAGTAAATGTTTTTGATGTTTACCACAATTGATTTGGAATCCCAGACCGCTGCAATTAGCAATTTTTTATCATTTAACATGGTCAGGTTGGTTCTTAGCTGATTAGTTTCATTCTTCTCTGTCTGTTTAGCCTCTGTTGATGCAGTGCCGTCTATTCTACAATGGTCTTGCTGTAAAGGGAACCCTTCTAGTCAATAGAAAGGTACTAAAACCATAGTCTGCTCCACCTGAAATGGCTTTGCCTAATATCTTAAACTTAATTGCATACTTCTGTGCGATGGCCTTATTGAAGCAGCCTTATCTTAAATGCCCCTTAATTTCTCTGCTCTCTAAGTCAACTTCCTAATGGATACAATGTTCTGTTCTTAAATATTAGCTGCCACGACGCACAATTCAGATTAGGCCCTCAATGATCAAGGTCGAGGCAGATCCAAGATTGTCAAGAGCTCAAATGTTTAACTCGTTGGAAATAAATACACCCAGGTATTTGGTACTTTTTAGTTAATTCAATATTTCTGTTAATAGAAAGATAAAAAGTTCATTGTAGGGATCTTCTTTTGACCATGAAATTTGAAATGTTACTTTCATGATCCTTCCTGTCTTATTTTAGAAATATTGTAGTAAAGCCTATTTTTTTTAAACACTAAGAGCTGCAAGTACATGTGCATATGTGAGGGAAAATATGTTATTATGCATTTCAGTAGTTAGTAAGTAACAGTTAGGAAAGACTGTTGGAAGAACCACAATATTACTGACAGAAATCGAGTCTGTATTTTTATTGCTTAGGGGACCAATTTGTCGTACCCGTTGCAGTAGGATCCCAAGTGAGGGAGGTGAATTATTTTGTGAGATTTTTGTAGTATTAAAAGAGCAAAAAGGTTTCCTAATAAAAAAGAAAAGTAAAACAAGGTTTACCACTAGGATTTTTTGATGGAGATTGAAGGATCAACTTGCCTATTACAACTGGCTCTAAAAATGGACATATCTCCCTTCCAATGATTGTTTTTTAAAAAGAATTCTTCCATGCTATCTTTGTATTACAGAATTTTCTGTTAAAATTTCTGTACTTACAGTCATTTCAGGTATATATCTATCAACTGTTGCAACTGACACCTCTTATGTTCTTCTTTCAGTCTTAAACCTAGGAATACTTATCTATCAAGAACTCTTATTGCTCTGCTGACCTATGGAGGTGTTCCCGTGGAGTATTTCTATGATATACTTAATAATACTTTGGAGGAGACACAAAGGTTATACTCAGATGAGGTGACAGCACTAAAAGGTAATTCTAGTTTTAGAAAAAATGATAATAAAACCAAGTTTCTCTGCAGCTGTTTATGGTTTGTAATCTAGCATGTACATGGAGAAATGTTGACCTTCAGATGTTGTTACGCGACAACTTTAAACTTGTGTGCAATCTGGATTATATTTCAGCATGTGGTGACATTTTTGTTCTCAAAATTTCAAATAATCTCTTGAAAACATCACATGTTTATATGAACAATTAACAATCTGGTGCCGTTACCAATTTTCTAAAAAATCCTAGAAAGTAGAAACTATGTTGCTCGGATCCTCCAAAAGTCCCGTTGACCCGATGCCTGATCTCCAAAATGCATTACTTTTGGAGGATCTGGCATACACCCTCCGACATTGTTTGAAAACTCGAGCAACACAGCCTAAAACCAAATCACTTCTTATATACCTTCTGATGCCATCTTTGCAGATTTGGTACTGAAGTTTTAGTGAAAGCCTTCATTTACCTGCATTGATCTTAATATGCACTACTCTGTTCCAAGTCTCTGTTTAATGCTTTACCAAATCAGACCCTTACTTTTTTGATTTACTGGTTGTCTCCATGCAGTTGCGGTAAACCATAGAGATCGTGATGATGCCTCTACTGCCACAAGTATGATAATGGCTGGAGTACCTCTCACTGAACCATATCTTTGGTGTTGTTTATCTTCCCTGGCAAAGGAAGAAAGAAATGGGCTCAAAGGAGGAAGACTTCCTATTGCTGATACTTTCTATCTAATGGGGACAGCTGATCCCACTGATACTTTAAATCCCCATGAAGTTTGTGTTATTCTGTAAGTATACTGTTTATATATATCTTATATGATCCTTTTCGTCCAATCCTGATGACTCACCAAAAAAAACTTTTTTGTTATGACGTTGTCAACTTCTAATCAAGTGTTTCAGTTAGACACTTGAGATTGAAATTTTGAAAAAGCGTTTGCACGTGTTTTCATTTGTCTATTAGATAGTTTAGTTAACCACATAAAATATGTCGTATCCTTTAATTATACGCATCAACCTCAAGTAAAAAATTCCTTGGATTTTATGGCCTATTTAGGCAAATGTGTATAATTAAAGGAAATGACATATTTTATGTGACTATCTAATGGATGAATGAGAACACACAAAAAATTCAAAAAATTGAATGAAAGTGTCTAATTGGAACACTCTATTGAGGTGTTCAATTGAAACAAGGCTTAGTTCGAGAGTCTAAATGGAATATCCGGACAAGTTTAAGGGGCAGGTTATGTATTAAGCCATTCGGCTTTCTATCTTAAAAAAGATATTCCTCTGTGGAAAATCAGTATGACTCTGAAGTAGTTTGGTGAAAGCTGATTGTTAGAATCTATCTCATCGATGCACTCATCATCAACTTACCCATTGATTGTTAGAATCTATCTCATCGTTGCACATTTGCTCATTAGTCTAATGACAAGGTTGCAGAGCCTGTATTTTTAGCTGGAAATTTACAAAGTAAAACTACGACATTTTATGCAGTGAACATGGGCAAATATTTGGAGAGGTACTAGTATACAGGAATCCTGGACTTCATTTTGGTGATATCCATAGACTACTTGCTGTCCCTGTGAAGAACCTTGGAGACATAGTTGGAAATGCTAAATATGGAATATTTTTCTCCACAAAAGGTCCAAGATCAGCGGCCACTGAAATTGCTAATGGTGATTTTGATGGAGATAAATATTGGGTCTCTCAAAACCCCCAGGTCAACTTTATCTCTACTACTGGCTAATTGTTCTAATTTCTTTGCTTAATGATTTGATTGAACTACCTCAGATTGGGTCCTCCATTTGCACCCTACATGCCCATCTAGTAATGACAATGAAAAATCAATAAATGAAAAGAAAAAAGAACATATTGTTATATCATTTCATTTCTTGAATGAATGAAAATACTGAACGAGTTCCGTCCAATTTGCGCATGTTATGTTTTATGCTTCAGCTGTTAAAATATTTCACTGCAAGTAGACCGTGGAGCCGAATCCATTCAACACCAAAGACATTGCATAGGGAGCCCAACAACTTCTCTGTGGAGGAAAGGGAGCATGAACTCTTTCAGACATTTCTAGAAACTAGGATGCCAAAGTATGTATAGAATGCCCTTTTTTGCCTTTCAAAGTTAGAATAGTCTCTTTGATATTGTCTGAAACATGTCTCTTCGGTGAAGAGTGCAACATACAGTTCCTGTATATCTGAATGGTAAAAGTTGCTCATCCTTGGGAGTCGGGAAGTCCCCGAGCTAATGAGCATCGGATGACTGGAAAATCTTTTCTGAAAGGCACATAAGTTATTTTAATTTAACCTGGTTAAGCTTTCTGTTATATCTATAGATCCTGATCCAGAATTAAATGCTCATTTATCGCTGAGCGGATCCAGGATTTACATTTAATGGGTTCAACATTTGAATTCTTACCATTGAACCCATTGCATTTCTAAAATTATGGTTTCATAGTTACTATTTGGAATTTTTTTAGTGATTCTTACATATATATTTATATTCTGTGTCAAAAGTACTGGGTTCAGTTGTACCCTTTACTTCTACTCTCCATCCACCTCTGGCTTTTACTGCTTTAAAACGAATGCTCATGTTTCGCTTTTATTCACTTGGTTTACTCTTTCAGCTATAGCATGGCTGATGCTTCTGCTAACTGGTATGCACTCATGGATAGACTTCTGATAGTGGGGAAAAATAACACCACAGAGAATGAAGAGACAAAGTCCGTGAAAGAAAAATTGTTCGAGTTGATTGATTTGTATTATGACGCTATAGACGCCCCAAAAAGTGGGAATAAGGTTACTTTCTTTAGCCTAATCTCTGTTTGATAGCCCTTATTGTGACAATCATATACTTAAGTGAATGTTTTCTACTGTTCTGTTCCCTAAATCTTTTCTATTAGTTTGATGCCTCTTGCCTGAAAACTTCAGATTCACTATACATGTTTTGAAGAAAAATACGCACTTCTAGTCCATAAGCGATTTGACAATCTACTCTTACTTCCAAAGCTAGAGTTGATATTGATTGAACATTTTTGAGTTAATGGTCAAAAACACACCTAAAGTATCCCGTTTTTCGAGTTCCAAACCTGAACTATAAAGTAGGAAACTCGAAAAACCAGGATACTTTAGCTGTGTTTTTGGTCTTTCTCAATATGTTTTTGTTAATGTTTTTAATGTTGTTGAGTTATCAAATTCTTGTCTTACCGCTCTTGCTTCTATCCACAGGTCTACATCCCAAAGAGGTTGAAAGTAGACAAGTTTCCGCATTTCTTGCAAAAGAAAGAAAGTTATCACTCTACCTCTGTCTTAGGAGAAATTTATGACCGGGTTGAGAAATTTAAAGCTGAAGAACCAGTTGCTGTAGGCAAGTGTTTGATCCATATACTGATTGAATATTGCAATTGCTTACTGGTTGCGCATTTGACATATATCGTATTTTGTATGTCCAGAAATTAAGAAACTTTCGGCTTTTGAGGTTGGAATCCCTGAGACATGTTTGAGGTTATGGGAGGAAAGGTACAGAAATTACAGATTTGAGATGAAGGAAGCACTGAACACCAGCAGTGAATCGAAAAATGACTTAGCTGACCAGGTTATTAAAAAGTACAAACAGGTAAAACCTTTCTTTTATCAACCTTTGAGAAATTTCTTTGTTCAGTCCCACATCGGCCCACCTGATAAGCTAGCTTTTAGGGTTGGATTAGGTCCGAAGGTCGATATACAACCTTCAACAGTCATTTTAAGACGGTGAAAAGGTGAAAAATACCAATGAATATCTTAATGTTACCTTTTGTTATACTTTGGGGTCATTCATACCCTTGTTAGCAAATTGTTTCATATTTACCCTTGGCCCAACAGAGCTCTAGCATGGATCCTTAAGTTTAATTGAGGATAACTCGGTTCAATTTGGAGCTCCGTTAATGGTAAGACTTGAAGTATTAGATGAGGGTAAAACTAGATATTTCGTATAATAGATGGGTAAATTTGGACGTTTTCCCTTGTAAGAAACCAAACATGAGCACCACAATTAGTTGTATCAGTGGGAGTTTACAACACAATAATCGTGGTTCAATCCTCACCGATCCCATTCCTCCTTCCTTTCCCACGATTCATCGATGTAATAGATTTTCTTAATCCAAAAGTCACCATGAGTGTTCATTTCTCTCCCTTGATTTTTCAAATTTTCATGCAGCTGTTGTATGAAGCACCGGATATGGAGGAGAGCATAAGGAGTACAACGGACATATATAACGATGCACTTGCTATTTATCGTGTGACTTATGATTACGCGAAAGCTATAGGCGACGTCAGAAAGTGTGGTTTTGCATGGAAAGTTGCAGGTGCAGCCCTTTGCAGGCTTCATGCTGAGCTTCATGCAAAGGAACATAACCAAAAAGTAGTGGCTATGTCACCTTCTATATTGCATAAATTATTGAACTTGAGGATCAATCAAAAAGTGTCTTAACATGTAAAATAGATGTGTTGACAATTTAGTGTATATATGCTTTTCTTGTGTTAGTATTCTTCTCTCCCACTTTAATTAATTGAACTCTTACAAAATAGAAGTTACTTGGGTAAGAAATGGAAATAACTGGTCATACTTGTGTGAGACATTATTTGATTGACAAATGAAACTACATGAGACCCATTTGTCAAACTGACAAAGGGACATCTTAATTCCCCTCCACCATTAATTTTTCTAGTTAGGGGATAAGCTGGTATGTTGGTTATGAGTTCAGTCGAGTTTAGTAATTTTTTTAGTTCAAACTCTAAATTTGTAATAAGAAATTCATTACAAGTGTATAAATTATTAATTTAAAACTCAATAGCTCAAAATAATTAAAATTCCAAACCCACAAACCTCAAAATCTAGCTCTGCTCTTTGCTTAGAACATAATTTTATGCATCAATAATTTACTTAATAAAAAAATAAATTCATACAGCTGAAACAGTTGTAATATAATATATAATATAATTGTAAGTGAATTTTTATAATAAATATTAACCAATAACTTAATTAAAATAATAACAAATCTATAATTTATGCTGAACGCATCTTTGAGAAATGAAGCCATACCAGTATACATCTTCCAAAAGTGCATGGTTTATGGAAGATCCGACATACCATATGATATTTTTGAAGCATACGAGCAACATAATGATTTTTTAAGGAGTAAGACATAAACATATTATTTAATTTGGCACATATTTAATCAAAGTTTGATCGGTAATCGTATTTAACGAAACTTAAAGGATGCTTAACACCTTGGATAATTTAGAGCCCTTACCTAGAATCACATAAGTTAAGTAGATCATTAATTTGAGTTAATTTTAGTATTACATAATTAGATTTAGGTGTCCTAATTCACCTTTAAAATGTAATTAGGTGATGACTCTTTAAAATAACATAAAATACTTAATTAAATAAAAAATTATGTATTTATTGTTACTATTAATTAAAAAAAAATTATTAATAGTTTGTTGATAATCTCTTACTAATTATTATGCACATATCTTTGAAATGTCATTATTGATGCTATTGTAATTAAAAATCGTAGACTATTACTTTTGGTTTCTTAATTTGTCTATTTCACTTTAATTTGAATCAACCATGTTTTAATATTGGTTTTGTAAAATTGTCTTGAATTCTTTGAGATGTTTTATTAAACATTTTAAGCTCAAACTAATTAGATTATCAAATAATTAAATTTAAAAAATATTGTCTTAACCTTGAATGTCTTGTAATCAATAAAATACTGATTTTTGTACTTAAAAGTATTGTGAAATATTACTATATCAGTACAAATGATACTCTAATTGGCATATTCATTAAAGTGAAGTCTTAATTTATTTTTAAACAATTTTAGAATTATTTTGATAGTTCATGTAATAATTGATTAGGTTAAAAAAAGTTTCCAAAATTATAATCAATAAGAGAGATTTAAACATTAATGTTGTTACGTAATGTACAATAATTTATATATGTTTATTCTTGTCTTACAAAATATTATAAGAAATGTTATACTTTCAAAAAGAAAAATTAATTATTAAATTATAATCAATTACAATATATTTTTAAAATTTATGAAAATAAATATATAAAAAAATTAAATAATTTCTTGGACCATTCTTAATTTATATAAACACTCACGAATTGGTATCTTCTTGTCTTGATGTATTCTAATGAAATTTTCACAATTATAAAGGCGGAACCCTTTTTTAAGAGATATCATATTCTGTCGGAGAAGAGACGAGTCTTCCTATATGGATCGGATCAGCCAGTCGTAATATTGTCTGGTATGATCGGAAATGGTCGAACTAGCCAGGTTCGTGTCGTATATGTAGTTATACTTTTCTATTTTTGTTTGCCATTTTTCACATTTGCTCATTACATTTTTTTGTTCATTTTGCAGATAATCCACATGATTTTGCAAGAGAATTTAATGTAGATGTCGGGATGTTGTCGGATGTACCACACTGTTGGGAAATCTTAGCCGTGATAGTGTGAGTTTGTCCCGAGGGGCAAACAGATGCATTTGCAAGTTCAATGATCCCATAGCTTGAAAGAATGAATTTTCCATTTTACATGTGCTATAACCCATATAATTTAGGTGATTTGTGATCCTGATGGGTTATTGGCCAATAAATTTTATAGGCGTATGTTACAACTTTATTAATGGCGTGAGTTGGTCCCGAGGGGTAAACATATATATTTTAAAGATTAAACGAGCTCTAGAGTGGGAAAGATAGAATTTATTGTTTTACATGTGTTATAGTTCATGAATTTTGGGTGATACGTGATCCCGACAAGTTTTTAGCAAATATTTTTTTTGTTGGCGTCCAAAACGACATTATTAATGACGTGAGTTGGGCCCGAGGGGAAAACGTGTACATTTTCAAGTTCAAACGAGCTCCACAACAAGAAAGACCAAATTTACTATTTTTTTGGTGATACGTGATCCCGAGGGGCAAACAAATGCATTTTCACATTCAAATGAGTCCCAGAGAGGAAAAGACCGAATTTACCATTTTATATGTGCTATAGTCCATAGATTTTGGGTGATACGTGATCCCAATGGATTTTTGGCTGATATTTTTGTGGGCGTCCGTAACTATCTTATTAATAGTGTGAGTTGGTCCCAAGTGGCAAATAGACGCATTTTCTAGTTCAAACAAGCCCTAGGCGGGAAAGACTGATTTTACTTTACTTGTGTTATAGTCCATGGATTTTGGGTGATACGTGATCCCAATAGGTTTTGGCCAATTTTTTTTATATATGACCTTATTAATGGCATGAGTTGGTCTCGAGGGGAAAACAAATGCATTTTTAAGTTCAAACGAGCCCTAGAGCGAGAAAAACCAATTTTACCATTTTACGTGTGCTATAGCCCATGAATTTTGGATGATACGTGATCCCAATAGGTTTTTGGCCGAAATATTTTGTGGGCATCCATTACAAATTTATTAATGGTGTGAGTTGATCCCGAGGGGCAAACATACACATTTTCAAGTTCAAACGAGCCACAGAGCGGAAAAGATCGAATTTACCATTTTATGTATGCTATAGTCCATTGATTTTGGGTGATACGTGATTGCGACATGTTTTTGGCCAAAATTTTGCAGGCGTCCGTTACGTCCTTATTAATGGAGTGAGTTTGTTCTGAGGGGCAAAAGAACGCATTTTCAAGTTCAAATGAACCTAGAGCACTGAATTTACCGTTTTACGTGTGTTATTGTACTTGATGAAAATCTTTGAGCTTGGAATCTTGGGGCTTGATCTTGAGAGAAGAGCTCTTTTATGAAGTTTTAGAGGTGAAGAACTCAGGCAAACCTTGGATGAAAAGTTTCTCTTTGTATCTTGAATTTTTTATTTGAAGGTTTTAGGGTTCTTGATGGAGAAGAGGAAACTTAGGTGAGTTTTAATAGAATTTCTAAATACTTGAATGTTTATATTGATGATTTTAGTGAAGAACTTGGGAAAACCTTTGGATGTAAAGTTTCTCTTTGTATCTTGAATTTTTTGACTTGAAGGTTTTAGGGTTCTTGGTGGAGAAGAGGAAACCTAGGTGAGTTTTAAGAGAATTTCTAAATACTTGAATGCCTAGATTGATGATTTTGAGAGGAAAACCACTTAGTTGAATGATATACTCAATTAAAACACAGAAAACCGACTTACAATAGAGTTAAAAAGCTTGGGAAAGGACCAAAATAACTCTAGAACGCATTCATAAAGTTGCTGAAACAAAAATTGCAGCAAGCCTTCACGGAAGAGTCTACGGTTCGTGGAAATTTCCATCGTCTGTAGGTCCAATATAGAACATCGACTGCTTGACAGAGCTTCACTAAATTAGATATAACTTCTTATTCCAAACTCGAAATGAGACAAACTAAGTGAAGTTGGAAAGAGGACTCATAGAACTTTAATTTGATAGGTCATGAGCCAGATAATTCATTAAATGCTGAAATATATGATCGTTTGAAGTTTACCTAAGTATAATCTCATCTTAAAATTTAATTGGTAAAGAAGCTTTCAACTCAACTTTGTCCTAGGGGTTTCTTGTGACCTTAATTAGGTGTAAAAACGTTGAGGTATAGGTTTAGCAAGGGTGGGAAAGGACTAAAAATTGTATGTACTGCTCCCCCAACTCCTTGCAGAGGGTTCCATAAAAATTTCACAAAGAAATTGTCTGGAAGACATATCACCAAAATATTCATGGGCTAACACACAATTTTTTTTTTTGATAAGTTGCCTAATTTATGTAAATTGTCCCCTAAATGCCCAAACTAGACTATAAAAATTGTGAAAGTATACATATTGCTCCCCCAACTCCATATGGAGGGTTTCGTAAAGGTTTCACAAAGAAATCGTCTGAAAATCATATCACCAAAATATTTATGGGCTAACACGCACAAAAAAACTGAAAAATTGTCTAATTTCTGTAAATTGACCCCTAAATGTCCAAACTGGACTATAAAAATTGTGAGACTATTCGTATTGCTCCTCCAACTCTCTACATAGGGTTTAGTAAAGTTTTCCCAAATAAATCATCCAAAAGTCATATCACCATAATATTCATGGGCTAACACACACGAAAAATTAAAAAAATCGCCCAATTTCGATAAATTGGCCCCTAAATGCCTAAAATGGACTCTAAAAATTGTGAGACTGTAGGTATTTCTCCCTCAACTCCCTACGGAGATTTATGTAAAGGTTTCACAAAGAAATCGTTCGAAAGTCATATCACCATTTGTTTTATTTGAAAAATATATTTTTGACTGGTTTAGAGTCGCCACTTAATTTTAAAGTAAAATTAAGAAAACTATTGTTTTCAAAAGACTAAAACGGTAAATCTATTGAAAACTATTAAGGGGGTTCGAGGTTCCTATTAATATTCTAGGAAGATTTTTAAGGCACCTAGAATATCTGCTAATGCGGTTATCCGATAATTAATTATTTGGCTAATTGATTTTAAAATAAAGCATGCATACTTAAATTAATTAAGAAGTAAACAGTTTAATACTTTAAAAGATCTTAAAGGAGAAAATGGATATTAAAAATATTATTTAAGTACAACATTTTGCAAATTTTCTTGAAAAAAAGTCTAGTAGAAAAATGTTTGCTTAATTTTAAATAGTTGATTCAAAATGGTTATCTTTTGGGGAGTTGAATTTTTAGAATCTTAAGATTAATAGCAGATAATTACGGGTAAGCAAACACAACAGAGAAATGAGGGAAAGAGATAGTTGGACCCATATCTGGTTACTGTCCACCTGGACCAGTATTCGGGCCCATTTTCAGTTTGGGTCTTTGGCCCATTTGATTCATCTGCACCTGTCCTAAACTAACATAAAAATAAAAATATTATTGGGCCTTAGGCCCAATTTTACCTGTCCTAAATTCTAGCAAGATAATTGATAATAAGACGACGAGAGCTTAAGCCCAAAAATAACAAAATACAACTTCTTTAAAAATAAATGTGGGCCTTTGGCCCGATCTTTCAATTCTCCTCCGCTTTCGCATTCTACCAACTTCGAGACCTGTTCATCAATTCTATAGCTCGAAAATGGGGCTAACTCGATAGGAAACCAAGTCGGATATGTAGGAGTGGCGTACAAAATAGACTCGGGTAAATGTCACATGCATAAAGAAAGGGATGGTAAGAATTAGTCAAAGGCAAATGGCATGGAACAAATAATAAATTAATGAAAGAACTTTGTCAAAAATTCAGATAATGAAAATAAAATAATCGATATGCCGAGGATAGCTAAGGAAAATAGAACAAATTCCAAGGTGAATGACTATTTTTAGCAAATTCTCACGGCGTATGACTATTTTAGCAGATTCGAACATAATTAAATAAAGCACTTTGATTCTTCTTCCAAAAGACTATGAGAATTGACTCCAAACAGGACAAGCTCTAATTGGTAGCTTGACTTATAATTGAAAGCTTGATTAATTTGGAAAGAAATATTCCTACAATTAATTCTCTTTGAAAGTGTTCATATTTGTTTGTAAAAAAATTCCAAAAAAAAAGTTTTTTCTTCTTTCTTAAGGAATGAATTAGTAAGATTATCTTTTTATTCGTGATTTTTTAAGCACCGTGCAAAACGAAAAGTGATCAACTAATATAAGACTGAGGGAGTATTAGTTATGATATTATTTAATCTTTTATGTGATACACAACAAACTATAGCATTTGCAAGACAGAGGCAACTATCATGTGATAAACATAATTAAAGACAAAATTGTTATCAATGCACCCAATCAAATAATTTCAAACATAACTAACTTCAGTATTACCAATACACCTTATTTAGTATTATTCTTATACTTCCACTAATGAATAGAACGACCAAAATATCTAAAATAATAATTAACAGAATAATTGTTAAGATCTAAATACACCTTATACAATAATATTATTAATATAGGCTCTGTAAATAATCTCAGAGATGAAAAATACTCCACTGATAAAATAGGACATACGAAACATTTAGCATCAGAATTCAAAAGAAATATACAAGATACTATTATTTTATTTTATTTTGAAAAAAAAAATTAAAAAAAATAAAAATAAAAAATAAAAATAAAGCTTTATGCAGTGTGTTCAAACAGTTTTGGAAAATAAATTAAATATGTCAATTGTAAAAATATTAAACTTTATGCCTATTTAGGAAAAATACATACAAAATATCCAACAATTATAGATTATTTTAAACATTTGCAATATACAACAATAATAACATTCAATTATTCTTCTTAAATTAAAATGCGGATCATATATTTTGAAAGTATAACGACACATGTTGAAGTTTCTTATTAAATTGAAATATTTATCTACATTGACAATTTCATTATGCTATTATAATCAAGAAAAATCTTAGACATGAAAATAAAATAAAATACCCAAACACTAATCTACTCAAAAAAAAATTATTTTCATATTTTTTAAAGAAAAAGAAAATACACTTTCTTGAAGACAACCTTAAAAACCAATGATGTAAGTCAAACAAATGAGTAAAATGTGACATCAAGAGATTTCCAATAAGGCGGAATTAACTACATGAAAGCTATACAGACATACGACCTATAATCAGACCTCTAAGCGCTAAGGAAACAAGAGAAGTAGTCATATTTTGCACAAAAGAAAGAAGTCACCACAAAGAAAACAAAGAACGAGTTACATTCACCGAGCAGACAGAAAACTACGAGTATGAGGAGCAATCAAAGTATTGACCACGGAAAGCAAGTCATCAAATCGATTCCGAACGTCATAGAGCGAATACGACTCAACATTTGAAGGGAGTAATATCGATATTCCGCTCATATTTAGGCATATACCAAGAGACATGAACATTTCTAACAGAGAATGAGATCTTTTTTTTAAAAAAAACTACTTATGTGAGATCATAATAGACATACAAAGATCGAGAAAAAAAAAAAAGGTAGCTATAAACAAAGCAAATACGAGATTCTCACCTCCTTTTGGGCAGCGAAATGGAGACCAAACGAGAAGGTGAGGACTTCCGATTCTCAATACAAAGCTACAACGAAAAGTTCCGGTGAAAGCTTCAAAGAAAAACTCTGAATTTGAGACTTGGAACTTTGACTATTTTTATGACTCTCTCTTTTAAAAATAAAATAAATAAAGGCAAAATATATGTTTCTATATTTCTCTCCCGTATCCAATTTTCCTTTCACTCTTTCTCAATCTTTTCTTCTAACCCAAAATTTTCCACTAAAAAAAAAAAATCCCCTTCCCCAAGTGAACAGAAGCAAATATATAGCAAGGAACTAGGATTCGGAAATTTTTTGGGGGGAAAAGGGATCAAAAATCCGAATAGAAAAGGCCCATCTCGAAATTCAAATTCGAAAAATCTTTCACCATTTTGGCTAAACATCCTTTTTCTCACATTTCGTCCCATTCCGGAAGGGGAAAAGGGGATAGATGGACTCGATCCGTTCAATCGTCCTGGACGAGCGACATGGACCGATCTCACGCCAGGAGGACGATTCACGTTGCTGCTACTGATGCTTTTTGCCGCAAAACTCGGCTAGAAACAGTACTATCGAGAGGGATGAGAGGAAGAAGACAAAGGAGATGCAGTACTACCCTCTGTTGCTTCTTTTCGTTTGCTTTACTGTTTATCTTCCTTTGGAGTCATTTGAAATTTAATGTTTTTGTTGCTTTCCGCATGTGTTGCCGCTTTGAACATTGGAGTTGTTGACGTTTTGTTGGGAATTGTAAGGGAAAGGGGATGGGTCAGCTGGTACTGCTTGCTGTATGTATGTATTGTATTGTTATATGTAATGTGGGTTGGGGAAATGGGTCGGGTAGAGGGATTATTTAGAAAAGAAATGGGCTGGCAATTAAGGGAGATCTGTTGGTGCTGCTGTACATACATGCTGGAAATAGTATTGGGCTGCTGAAAAGTGGCCCAAACTTTGGTCTTAAAATGGTTTTAAGGTGAGGTTAAAGATGGGTTCGATCTTAGAGTTTAAGAAATAGCCGAATTGAGTTAAATTAACAAATTCGGCTAAATTCTAAGTGAGATGGATTAACATTAATTAATTAATGAGCTTCTAAATTTTGACGAAATAGAATAATTAATTTAATTGCAAACCAATAATTTAAAATTATAACCATAACTTGAACTAGACTAATTTTGTAAAATATTTAAAATAACATTTTATTTTTTTTTGTGATACGATTTTCGAGTATCCATAAAATATACTAATTATATATAAAATTACATGAAATATATTTATCATTCAAAGTACTATAAAAATCGACTGAAACTATTTAAAATAACCTTGAAACTATTTTGAATTATATAAAGCTAATTATTCTAAATCGTTTGAAAAACTAAGAAGCTCGAAAATCAATTACTATCGGGGAGGGTCAGAATTGGGTGTCAACACCATTAATGGGCTAACACATACGAAAAACTAACAAAATCGTCTAATTCCTGTAAATTGGCTCATACCTAAATGCTCAAAATGGACTCTAAAAATTGTAAGACTGTATGTACTGCTCCCCAACTCCCTATGGATGGTTTCGTAAAGGTTTCGCAAAGAAATCATCTGAAAATTCTATCACCAAAATATTCATGGCTAACACCCACAAAAAACTGAGAAAATCGCATAATTCCTATAAATTGGCTCCTAAATGTCCAAATTGACTCTAAATATTGTGAGATTGTACTTACTGCTCCGCCAACGCTCTATGAAGGGTTCCATAAAGATTTCGCAAATAAATCTTCCGAAGACCTTTAATTTGATAGGTTATGAGCCACCTAATTTATTATAAATTGATAGATATGGTAGTATACAGGATTGTGTTCCTAGAAGCAATCACTGATGACATTATTTATTAAGTGTAGATTGTGTATTGGCTACTATGCAATATATTTATTATTTAGTGCGACACAAAATCTCCAGTCTTTCGTCTTAATTTATGTAATTTGTTTTGATTTGACTCGAAATTTAAGAAAAAAAGATAGATTTTTAATATTTGTGTGACTATAAATAATTTCATAAGAATAAAATGAACATTTTAAATATAAATTATTACTAAATATAGAAATGTGTCAACCGACAAATTGATGCACATATCTTTGAAAAGTCATTATTGATGTTATTGTAATTAAAAATAGTAGACTATTAAATTTACAATTACTTTTGATTTCTTAATTGTCTATTTCACTTCAATTTGAATCAACCATGTTTTAATAGTCCAAGTCTTAATTTTCTATTTCACTTCAATTTGTAACCTTTATTGGACCTATCAAAATTTCAAGTCTCAAAAACTAGAAATAATATATTAAAAGATAAAAATTATGAAAAACTATAAAAAATATTTAAAAATTATATCAAAGTAAATACTTTTATATATAAAGTAAATTTAAAAATTATATATAAATGTCGGGTTGATTTGATCTCGGGTGTACTACCCAAGTATAATAGAGTTTTTTTTCTCAATATCAGACCAAGTCATAGTCAAGTTTTGTTTTGTTTTCTTTCCTACGAAATGTGAAAAAGTTTCATTATTATGTTTATAGTCCTGTCACAAGGCAATTTTTGGCTCTTCCTAAAACTCAAATTTGCATGGAGGATGACAATACAGCTGTTGGATTTATTTGTGAGGTATGCAATACCTCCATATTTTGATTCACAGTTCACTATAGCCCTGGAAAGTTTTTCTGAAACTAATGTGGGTAAGGATGACTATGGGGCAGGACGGATGCGGTGTGAGGCGGACTTAAGGCTATGCAGAATGGTGCGGATTTAAGGTTGTGCAGGCGGAGAGGAGAGGAGAGGGATGTGGGGCTTGAAGTGGTTTTTAAAAAAAATTAATGTGGGGCGGGCGGGTTTATATACAATTTTATGCGGGTTCAAATTTAGTTTTAAGTTTTTACATATTATAAGAGTGATAGAGGTAAGATAATCTCTTTGTTACTAAAATATTCAAGATAGTAAATGAAAATTGTTCAATCAAAACTAATATAATTTCTTACATGCTTCCCAATTGACTTCTAAAAAATAAAATTTTAAGTCTATCAATTAAATTAATATAAGTTAATGAAAAAATATATATATTTTTATGAATTTTAATTTTAATATCAAACTTAACTAAAAAAGAAAAATATTAAACATTTATGCAGGGTGGGTTCATATGGGACGGATCTATGTGGGCGGGGCGAGTTGAAAATGAAAAAAAAAATTATGCAGGACGGATTAAAATTTTTGCAGGGTAAACTTAACCTGCTTCGCCCCCGCCCTGTCTCGCACCGCCTCATAGATGGAGTATTCTGTTGGCTTGATGATTCACCACAGATCATCCACTAGTGTTTCTGGGCTTTAATTGCCTGAAGATATGGAGACGGAAAACTATTGTCTACTGTTGGCTCCTACTTTATTTGAACAATATTTATTCTATATACTTTAAACTTAGATACAGATGATTTAATTCCTTCTTTCTATTTTGGCTAAATGCTTGATTTGATCTTTGATTCTAGTCTATTTTACAAGTAGAAAGTAGAATAGTGGCCTACGAAAAATTGAAAAAATCGTCTAAATCATGTTGAATGGTCCTTACATGCTAAAAAAATAGTAGGGATCATGGCAAGATTATATGTACTCATTACGTAGGGTCTCATAAGGGTTTTGAAAAAAAAAAATGTGTTGAAAGATATATCACCAAATTATTCATGGGCTGAGGCACACGAAAAATTGAGAAAATTGTCTAATTCCTGTAAGTTGGCTCTAAATGCTCAAAATGGATTCTAAAAATTATGAGACTGTATTGTAGTGCTCCCCCAACTTCCTACAGAGGGTTCCGTAAAGGTTTCGCAAAGAAATCGTCCGGAAGCCATATTACCAAAATATTCATGGGCTAACACACATGAAAACTTGAGAAAATTGACTAATTCGTGTAATTAATTAGCCCCTAAATGCTCAAAACGGACTCTAAAGTTATAAGACTGACGTTACGTACTCCCTCAACTCCCTATCGAGGGTTCTATAAGAGTTTCACAAAGAAATCATCCGAAAGTCATATCACGAAAATATTTATGGGCTAACACACAGACAAAAAATTGAGAAAATTGCTTAATTCCTGTATATTGTCCCTAAATGTCCAAAATGGACTCTAAAAATTGTGAGACTGTACTTACTGCTTCCTCAACTCCCTACAGAGGGTTACGTAAGAGTTTCACAAAGAAATCGTCCGAAAGCGACGAGGCTTTTGACAGTTCATCCAAATTAATTTTGAGAGTTCGTCCTAACCTTTCATGCTTCTATATAGTAGGAAGAAAAATAGAATAGAAATTATAATATATATTATTACTACCACAAAAGGCTATTCCACCAAAAAAGAAAAACCCAAATTGTGCCCATTAGGGTTTTTTCTATCCCAAGCAAATTTGGATTGGGTTGGTCAGTATAAAAATCTCATATTTGTAACGATTCTGTATAGAAAACGGTTTTTCCGATCCCCAAACAAGTTTCAATTGGATTGGGTTGGTCAATATAAAAATTCATCTTGTTGGTAATAATAATTTAAAGTTCCAGTAGGAATCATAATTTGATTAGGATTTGTTATTTATGGTGTTTACTTATTTATGTTTAATTAGGATTTGTTAGTTAGGAATTTGTTATTTATGGTGTTTGTTTATTTATGTTTAATTAGGATTTGTTAGTTAGAGTGATTCCTATTCCAATTCCAAGTTTAATTTGGTTTTTACTACTATAAATATAGGATGTTACAGAAAAAAATATTTAAGAAATACAAGAGTTTATAAATAAAATATTTTCCTTTCACATCTCTGTAACGATTCTGCATTGAAAGCATTATCGTCTGTGAATTTGCGAGTATGAATCGTGTGTCTCATATGAGAAAGTATGCAAAGGAGGAGATTTGTGAAGATATTATGATAAAAATATTGGATTTTTTGCCTTCAAAATGTCTTGCAAAGTTCAAATGTGTATCCAAGTGTTGGGAAAAGTACATTGCTGATTGCCGTTGCAGACGATGGAACCAAAAACCATATCTAGTTGGTTTCTTTTGTCAACATTCAGAGATTCAGCGTGAGTTACGCTTCTTCTTGTCGTCTCAATCAGTGATTGATGGCACTTTCGATGAGTCATTATACAATCTTTTGCATCGCAATGCATGTCTTGTTGCAGCATCCAATGGGTTTCTTCTTTGCAATGTGAAAAAGGTTCATTACTATGTTTATAATCCTGCCACAAGGCAATTATTGATTCTCCCAAAAACTCAAATCTGCATGGAGAACGATGACTATAATCCACCACCTATTGGATTTATTTGTAAGGTAGATAACCCTGATAATAAAGATGATATTATCTCCTTCACTGTAGTTCGGTATGCAATACCTGCAAAACCTCTGCAGTTTGCTTTACAGTTGGCTGTAACCATCGAAAGTTTCTCTTCTGAAACTAATGTGTGGACTGCAAATAAGATTATTCTTGATGTACCTATAAGACTGTTTCCTTGTACCCTTACGAAGTCACCATCGGCTAGTGTCATCGATGGAGTATTCTGTTGGTATGATGATTCATTACAGATAACTGTTTATGATAGTATCCACAAGTCTTTCTGGGCTTTGAAATTGCCTGAAGATATGGAGAGAGGAATAGGTTGTGGTTATCTTGGATCATCAGCTGGTGGATTGTATTTTGCATTGAATATTATATTCAAGGTAACCGTCATTGTGTGGTACCTTGCTAGCAATATTCGTAATCGAGATGCAGTATGGGTTAAGAAGTATGTTGGAAATATAAGAAGCACTGTTCTACAATGTCCGGAGGATTTTGGAGTTGAGGGCTATCCTCACATTGTGTTGAATAACATGGTGATTCATCCTACTGTTCCACACATATTTTATTTGGGTTTTCAGCGTAATATTATTTCTTATGACTTTGAGAAGGATGTTGCACAACTTGTCAATATTTTTTCAGGAGGTCCAACGATGAAGCGCTACAAATTGTTTCCTTTTGAATGGTATCAATGGCCACGTCGTCTTTGGTAGACTATTGCCTACTGTTGGTTCTTAATATTTAAATAAATAATTGTTGCCCATAAGATGTTAGATTTGGAGATCGATACTTTACTCTGTGATAGTTGTAAAATTGATTTTTGTTATATGTTCCAATTGTATTCAGTCTTATACGATAATGCAATCAACTATCTACCGATTATTATCATCAAATTAATGAATAACTAGACAAAAATATATGAAAAGATCATTAGTGTTGATAAACTTTTCATTCGTAGAAATAAATAAATTACAAAGTATTGTATCTATGGTGTTGTTTTACAAAGCAATACCAACATATCAAACACTTATATCCAAATACATATACAAGTCATAATTTTACACCACAAAAACATATTCAATTGATTTTTTTGCAACCTTAATTACGTTGTTGTAATTAGTGTTTGCATCATAAATAACTCCTTTGGTCTTGAAATCCACATACCTTCCTGCAATACATTTCAACGAAAAGTTAAAAAACATACAAAACACAAATTTTAATAGTAAAATCTGAAATAGATAGTTAAGTTTTTTTATATCACCGAAAAAATTCATATACAAAGTGATGCATATTATGGTTAAACAAAGTGGTGCATATTATGGTTAAACATGATTAATAATATATGATCTACACCATAATTTTATCAAAAAACACCAAATATACCACAAACACGTACACATACACCAAGCAAATTTGGTGTATATAAACTATCTAAACTATATCAAATACACCAGCACAACGATACACCTTAATTCAACCAAAATCAAATACACGAAAGGCTACAAAGTCATTAACAATAAATTCATATATCTCAAATATGGTGTTTACTACAACAGACCTAAAACCTAACAATTACTTCAATAAATGTACCATAAATATATCAATTACATCATAAAATATACCAAAAAAAAAAAACGAATGTTGGTGTTTATTTAAAACCTAATAAACAATTTTACACCAGGTAATTTATAGCAAATACACTATCAATTACACTCAGAGGCGGATCTAGGATTTGGAGGTCGTGGGTGCCACATTGTTCAAGATAAAAGAATGGGTTGCTTTATCTTAGGATTACCATTCGGGTTATTAATTTTTTTCGATTTTTATAAACAAATCAATCAAACATGCATGTTAGTAATATTTTCTTTTAGATATTCTGAGATAAGAGATAACTAAACAATTTAATTTTATTTCCTTTTTGAAATTAGATGCTTATTTGCCGAAACTTTGAAGAAAAAAAAAATTCACATTAAAATTCGAGTTTGTATAAATCATTTAATAGTATTAACTTAATATATTCATACTCCATTGATTTGATGTGTTGTTGGAGATACATAGTAGGGAAAGAATACAAATTGTAGTTCCAGCCTAGTCATCTTACCTAGCAAGAACGACGATGAAGATCGAAAGAACCTTTAAATTTTTTTTAAAAAAACTCTAGTAATAATATTCCTCATTTTTAAAACTTAAATTCTTAAAAAACTACCATTTAAATATATTCTTAATAATATTTATTTGACGTTCATAATTCAGTACTCATTAATTGATAAAGAATAAACAAGTAACACTCATATTAAGAGATTAATAATTAGTGAAAGAGAAAGTAGAAAAAAACTAAAATTAATTGTGAAAAGGAGTCAAATTGAATTAATAAAGAATAGTAAATAAATAAACATAAATGGAAGAAAAAAAATGAAAGTCCTTCACACATTAATGAAAAAGACAAAAAAGAANTCACCATTCTCTATGTAAAAAGAGGGGCTTTCACCATTTGCATTTTGTCATAAAAGATGGAAAGCATTTATCAGGAAAAGATAACATATTGAGGACAGAGGCGGATCTAGGATTTGGAGTTTGTATAAATCATTTAATAGTATTAACTTAATATATTCATACTCCATTGATTTTATGTGTTGTTGGAGATACATAGTAGGGAAAGAATACAAATTGTAGTTTCAGCCTAGTCATCTTACCTAGCAAGAACGTTGATGAAGATCGAAAGAACCTTTAAATTAAAAAAAAAAAAACTCTAGTAATAATATTCCTCATTTTTAAAAATTATATTTTAAAAAAATTACCATTTAAATATATTCTTAATAATATTTATTCGACGTTCATAATTCAGTACTCATTAATTGATAAAGAATAAACAAGTAACACTCATATTAAGAGATTAATAATTAGTGAAAGAGAAAGTAGAAAAAAACTAAAATTAATTGTGAAAAGGATTCAAATTGAATTAATAAAGAATAGTAAATAAATAAACATAAATGGAAGAAAAAAAATGAAAGTCCTTCACACATTAATGAAAAAGACAAAAAAGAATAGAAAAAGCAAGCCAAAAAGTAAATGGCGCCGTTCGAACCTGCGTTGGGCGTGTGGCAGACTTTCACCTTTGCCAGTTGAGCTGTTCATCATTTCTGTTAGTGGGTGGTAACGTTTTTATATATAGAATTCTTTTACATATATACATATATATACAAATTTTTTTCCGAGATCACTGGGTGCCGTGGCACCTCCACCCGCCCACATAGATCCGCCCCTGATTACACCTACTAATTTATCGAAAAATATTCACATAATTTGGCGTTAATACACGACTTAAAATAGACCATTAATTCCACAAAATCAACTACCAAAATACAATCACTAAATCTGGATTTCATAATCAACTCAAAAAACCCTCACAATTACACCAAAACAGATGCCAAAAACAATCACGAATTGACATATTAATAACAAGTTAATATACACTATTAATTACACCGCACAATCTACCTAGTTTCAATTTCAATAAAATGGTGTTTTTAAACGACGACTTAAAATACACCATCATATATAATCATACAATCTTATTATGGTCGAATTTTGAATTAGAATTCAAGAAATAAGCACCTAGTTCCTGTAACAAAAAAACATGTACCAACCAGATAGATTATAAGATAACAATCAAGAAAATAAAAACACCAAATATGTTACATACATTGATTAAAAGAATCACAAATTCAGTCGTTAGTTATCACACATACATGATGCGTCTCATCGTCCATTGTGTTGAATTAAAATTGAAACACCATTGGTATCCATAATTGAATAATCTTTCAGAATAGGGAGGTAGAAAGGTTTATTCTGATTAAAAAACTTTTTTTGATGGGAGAGAACATATAACCAATCTAAGTATTGTGAAAGGTAAGAGAATGGGAGAGAATTAGGGAAGAAAATCATGGGTCATATTACTACCCTACCTATTTTTTTTTTTAATAATATTATTTTATTGATTTGAAAAAAAACTATTGCTATTTTAGTGAAAAATAAAACTATTGTTATATAAGGGGTTATTAAGGCATTATATTTGTATACTTTAGTTTTTTTCCCGTATAAAAATCTCAAAGCGGTTTTTCCGATCCCCAAACAAGTTTCAATTGGATTGGGTTGGTCAATACAAAAATTTCATCTCATTGAAAATAATAATTTAAAGTTGGAATAGGAATCCTAATTTAATTAGGATTTGTTATTTATGGTGCTTACTTATTTATGTTTAATTAGAATTTGTTAGTCAGAGTGGTTCATATTCCTAGTTTAATTTGGTTTTACTATTATAAATATAGGATGCTACTAGTTAGTTTTCTATATACAGTAATACACAAAAAAAATATTCAAGAAATACAACAGTTGCTACAATTATCCAGTGTATTCTGTTTTGAAAATTTGAATTTGCGAGTATGAATGGTGTGTCTCAGAGGAGAAAGTGTACAAAAGAGGAGATTTGTGAAGATATTATGATAAAAATATTGGATTTTTTGCCTTCAAAATGTCTTGCAAAGTTTAAATGTGTATCCAAGTGTTGGGAAAAGTACATTGCTGATTGCCGTTGCAGACGATGGAACCAAAAACCATATCTAGTTGGTTTCTTTTGTCAACATTCAGAGATTACCCGTGAGTTACTCTTCTTCTTTTCGTCTTCAACAAAGGATCATTCAGTGATTGATGGCACTTTCGATGACAATCTTTTTCATGGCAAGGCACGTCTTGTGGCAGCATCCAATGGTTTTCTTCTTTGCAATGTGAAAAAGGTTCATTACTATGTTTATAATCCCGCCACAAGCCAATTTTTGGTTCTCCCAAAAACTCAAATCTGCATGGAGGACGACGACAATAATCCACCACCTGTTGGATTTACAATTTGTAAGGTAGATAACCCTGATAATATTATCTCCTTCACTGTAGTTCGGTATGCAATACCTCTGTATCCCTCTAATTTACAGTCTGCTGTAACCATTGAAAGTTTCTCTTCTGAAACTAATGTGTGGACTGCAAATAAGATTATTCTTGATGTACCTATAAGACTGTTTCCTTGTACCCTTACGAAGTCACCATCGGCTAGTGTCATCGATGGAGTATTCTGTTGGTATGATGATTCATTACAGATAACTGTTTATGATAGTATCCACAAGTCTTTCTGGGATTTGAAATTGCCTGAAGATATGGAGAGAGGAATAGGTTGTGGTTATCTTGGATCATCAGCTGGTGGATTGTATTTTGCATTGAATATTATATTCAAGGGAACCGTCATTGTGTGGTACCTTGCTAGCAATATTCGTAATCGAGACCCAGTATGGGTTAAGAAGTATGTTGGAAATATAAGAAGCACTGTTCTACAATGCCTGGAGGATTTTGGAGTTGAGGGCTATCCTCACATTGAGTTGAATAACATGGTGATTCATCCTACTGTTCCAACTTCCACACATATTTTTTTTGGGTTTTCAGCGTAATATTATTTCTTATGACTTTGAGATGGATGTTGCACAACTTGTCAATATTTTTTCAGGATGTCCAACGATGAAGCGCTACAAATTGTTTCCTTTTGAATGGTATCAATGGCCACGTCGTCTTCTGTAAACTATTCTTACTTATTTGAATAATATTTATTCTATATACTTTGAACTTAGGAATTCAAAACTTTGGAGGGGTCCCCAAAACAGAGTCTTTCCCTTTTTATTATCAAAGCATTTAATTGTTGTCCCATTAGAGAATCATGTAAAGTCATAAAGAAATATATGCATTACAAGTTTAGTCAAGAGTGACAATTAGGTGAGATTGCAGAGTTAAAATGTCATCGCATTCATCATAGAGATGAGAATGCCAAGATGGATATTGTGTGGTTGTACAAGATCAGAAGAAGGTTCAAGTAACAGATTGGGGATAAATTGAGGGATGGTTGCTTTAGATGGTTTGATTTATGTCATGCATCAAGCTCTAAATTAACCTGTTCGTGTGTACGTAAGAGAAGCTGTTGAAAGATACGAGGTAGACTTAAAATTGTATGGAAGAAAGATGTCTCGAAGAACTACAATCTGGGGATCCATACAGACTTAGTAATGCTAGGGCATAATTAATAATGGAAGAAAAAAATGCATATTAGTAGAGAATATGTGTAGACATTACTACTTTCAACTAAAAGTTTTTTGTTTTATAGGAATGGTTTAATCCTTTAAAAGATATACAGAACTTGTAATACTTTTTCACATAAAATTAGGATGAGATGATTTTGAATGGTCAGTGAACATTCATATAATCAATCCTAACTTGTTTGATTTGTGGCATTGTTAGTAGAAAATAGAATTAGATAGATCATATATGTGCTTACACACACGAAATGAAACAAATAAACGGCTCTTTCACGTAGTGAAGAAATACTTTCTTCCATATAAATAGTTTCATTAGTTTAACTCTCTTCTGAAATTAATGCGTGGATGATGTACCTCTAGGACTGTTTCCTTGTACCTATATGAGATCACCATCAGCTAGTGTCATCGATGGAGTATTCTGTTCGCTTGATGATTCACTACAGATGGTGCATTGTATTTTGCATTGAATATTATATTTGTGCCAACCATCCAGGATGGTCCATCCTTGTGTGGCACCTTGCGAGCAATATTCATAGTCGAGATGCAGTATGGGTTAAGAAGTATGTTGAAAATGTAGCTACTGAGAAAATCGCTTAATTTCTGTAAATTGTTAATATAGTATATGTACCTTCAATCCTTCCCCTAGCTATCAAACGTAAAGATTTCAAACCTGATTTGGTGGATGATAGTCTAGGGCCAGGTTCATATATGTTTCTACTGAAATAGGAGAAAAGTGTTTTACAATGGATGACAACAAAATGTATGTGGTCCACTGTGGGTTGAAGAATCAAATAATTTATAATCCAACAACTAGGGTTGAATATTTGGTATGTAGTCTGTCCTATTTCAAGGGCAAGTGCCCTCCAAAGATCTACGAAGGTGGTACATGTTATCGCTTGTACACCCGTTCAAACTTTTATGGATTGAAACCTCAAAAGTATCCTCGAATGATGGTTTCTAATATTGTCAATGAGACTAGGCGAGAACCTAGTATCTTTTGACTATATGACTCTCCCGCGTTCCTCTCAAACGTTGGATAGAGCACTAGAGGATGTATACTAATTGGAAGCAATAGATGATGAAGGAAATATGCACACTTGGAAGAAACAAAATACTCTAGGTAGAGTATCAAAAAAAAATATATTTATTATTACTATTAAATTTTCTTAATAATTTGTTGATGACCTCTCACTAATTATTATGCACATATTTTTGAAATTTCACTATTGATGTAATTATAATTAAAAATCGTACACAATTAAATTTATACTTATTTTTGATTTCTTAATTTATCTAATTCACTTCAATTTGAATCAGCCATGTTTTTATATTGGCTTTATAAGATTGTCTTCAATTCTTTGAGATGTTTTATTAAACATTTCAAGTTCAAACTAAGTAGATTATCACATAATTAAATTTTTTTAAAATCTTGTCTTAACCTTGAATGTCTTATAATCAAAAGAAAAATTTGATAGTTCATGTAACAATTGATTATGTTAAAACAAGTTTTAAAACTAGAATCAATAAGAGAGATTTAAACATTTATGTTGTTATGTAACTGTTGACACCCAATTTTGACCCTATGCAATTCGAGTTAACTATCGAGCTTCTTCAATTTCAAACAATTTGAAATAACCATCTTTGAAAATCCTAAAAAATATATATTTTAAAATCTCTTTCTATTTAGTTTTGGTTAGTACTTTTCAGAAATAATTATATAATTTTACATGTTGGTTTATATAATTTTCGTCTTTTATATAAATATTTAATAAATAGCCTAAAAATAATATTTATCATAATTACACATTTATTTCATTGAATTAGTGAATTTTATAATTTTGTATAATTAGTTCTCTATTTTAAGTAATGAATAAGTCTTGATAATTATTTTGTCTTGTTTTAATTTTGGCCGAATTAGTTATTTGATTCAACTTGGTCATATATAAATCTAATTTGATTAGAATCGAAAGTAAAGTGGCCAAATTTTAAATATAATGGGCCCTCCTTTTAATTCTTGCACATCTGCAAATATTCATATAATTGCATACTCTCCCACGTTCCTTTCTTTTTATTCTTTTCCAACCAAAGACAAGCTTCTCTCCCCTTTCTTCTTCCTCCAAAACGCAAAAGTCAATACCAAGAACCCTAGTTTCTTCACCATTGAAAGTGCCTCCCTCTAAATTTCAAATATTGTAGACTTTGGGTTAGATTTGTTGACTTTGGCTTAGATAAAATCTCACCCAAATCTAATCCGAATCGGAAGATATCACATCGAATTCAAATTTTTGGGGGCATGTTCTTCTCTTACTCGTTTTCTCCTCCATTATTTTCAATCAATCTCTCATCTCCCGCTAAAACAGCTATTGAAATTCAAATCTCTATTTTTGCTATAAATACATGGTATTGGTGCCATTTAAGGGACGGATAGAAATAGAGGGAGAGCTAGAGGAAAATCACAGTGATATAGGTTCATAAGAAGAATTTTGATTTCTATAGTTGCTAAGTTAAGAATTTCAAATCTCGAGTTTTCGTCTTAAGCTCTTTGTTCTTTGTCATTGGAAGCTTTCGTCGGAGTTCTTTTCACGTGGTGGTGAAATGGTTCATTTCAACTCGTCGTCTCAAGTTCACTGCCCATAACCAGGTAATCTGCTTCCGCTATTTCTTTAAATTCCCGATTTTGCTTTGTGTTCGTTTTAAGTATTTTAGTTGTTTTGATTTAGTCACTACTTAACATGTAGATTGATGGGAAATGCCATATAGCTTTCTTTTCTTTTTTTTTTAGACTTTTCCAGCTCATATTTATTTCGTGTTGTTTGTTAGAATTCAACTTTTGAATACTGCATTCTTTGTTTCGTTTCCTGCATTCTGTTTGCTCAAGGTGTTTCCAGATTTTTATGAACTTGTTGATACCTCGTAAATGTTGAGACAATTTTTTGAAAATATTTTGGCTAAACTTTGAACTTGTGGGCTCCTTCTCCATTCTATTTGTTTGAATCAGTAGACCTTTAAACTCCTGTTTGCTCCCTTCCTTGTGAGTCCTCTATTCCGTGGATAATATGATTTTTGTTATTCTATTACATTGCTTTAGATTCATACATGCAATTGACTACATTACTTTATTATTATTTTTTTTCTTTTGACAAAAAAGTAAAAAGTAAAGTTAAATGTCAATCATTGGTAGTGAGAAATAACATTTGTATTGTTTTGTCTGCTATTGCCAAAGGGTGTTCTTCCGTGATATGTGTTAATTGTCAAGATAATAATTTAGTCACATGATTTTAAGTGTTACTTGTATAACAATGAGAGTTTAGGAGTTAAGAAATTTAATCAATTTAAATAAGAATTAGCGTAATTGTGAAGTCGGCTATAATAATTCTTATTATTTTTTACTATTGTTATTATTTTTGAAACATTCCTTCTTAAATTGATAGTTTAGTCATTGTTGGGTTCCATTTATTTGTTGAGAAAGACTTGCATTTTTTTTCTTTATTTATTTGCATTTTTGAGTCTAGCATGCTACTAACCATTTAGTTGAAGATTGGAATTTAATATGTCATATGTTCAACTTTCCTTGAATTTTAATTCTACTATAAGTTAAGTATTAATTTTTCTTCCATGTTTACCTTGCATGAACCCCTCCTTGGTTTGAGTCCATTCGACTCCCTTCTATCTCTTCCCTTTGCATTTCGGATGTGCTATGGAGTCCCGAACTCAGCACTATCGAGTTGAACTCATCATTTCAAGAAATTGAAAGTTGAAACAGGTCTCGAAAAGCAGAAAAATAGGTTGTATACATTCTATATACACTGATACACAACAGGGGTATATAAAAACGAGAATTGAGCCAAAAGCCCAAATCAGCAACTAGTTTGGCCCAAAAAAGGGCCCAAATTTATTTTCTCCTTTATTCTCCTAGATTATTTAATTGTGATTACTTATTGTTAGTTTTTTTTATAACCTCTCACTTGAAATAACTTAATTGAACTCCCCAAATGATGAACTATTTTCTTTGTGTTGGTTTACTTTAATAAATTTTATTTTATCAACTCTTGCACCCTTATTTACTTATTCAAATGTTTTCTATTCAAAACTTTTACTTACTTTTAACTAGTTTAAACTGATTTCTTGGTTTATCGACTAAATTAGTTCAAATTATTATGAGTCAAATAAATTTTAATTAATCTAGTTTTGTTAAAATTTTAATCACTTACATTCAATTCAAATGTTTCATTTAAGTCCCTTTCCCTATAAAATAAAATAAAATAAAATGTGTCGTTTATTTAATCTATTTTCTCAAGTTAATCGAACATTGTAAATAAATATTATTATTTATATATATTGAATCATTTTCCTAAAATGAAATAGTCCAAAAAATATTTAACCTAAGTCATAGGATAACCGCGTGTTAACGGACACTTCAAATGTCTTAAAAACCTTCTTGAAGCGTAAATAAGAACCCCTTACTCAATTTCTCTAAATTTTTAAGGACTTAATCTGTTAGAGTCTTTTCAAATTATGTTTTCTTAATTTCTTTAAAAAATTAAGTTGCGACTCTTTCTAAGTATTTTTCTCAAATTATTTTATACTTAGAACATTTCAAAAAGTGATTTTTCTAAAGGACAGTAAAATTACGGCATAATAGTAACGTACAATAATTTATACATGTTTATTCTTGTCTTACAAAATATTACAAGAAATACTATACTGTTAATTAAAAAAGAAAAATTAATTATTAAATTATAATCAATTACAATATATTTAAAGAATTTATGAGAATAAAATATACAAACAAATTAATTGAACTAATTATTTTTTCTAAATTTTGGCTTTAGGCATCCAATGTCTATGTTTTTTTTTCTTTGGTCTCATTTGAATTTCTTTTGAATGATCAAACTCTTTTTCTTCTGGTAACAAAATTATTCTTCAATTCAAAGAATGATGTACATATATTATTTTGGTTTGACAAACCTATACAATGCCTTTGAAAGAAATAACGAGGTGTTTCTAACTAATATCTCAAGAATGCAGATATTCCTCAATAGCATCGGACATGATTCAATACTCGTAAGACTTTAATAGTCCAACCCGTTGAAACAAAAAGTATAAGAAGAGTCAGAGGTGTATATGATTTAAATTTTATGGACTCAATTTATAAGATTTTTAACATTTATGAACTAAATATATATATACATAAATTTATATTATACGTAAAAAATATTGAGTTATGAAACTAGATAAACTTAATTTCAGAATTTCTACATCCACTCTTAACAAAAAATGTCTAATAATAATTGGCCTTGAATCAAACCGCCCCTAAAATTAAAAGGACCACTTTCCCACCATGTTGAAAAATGTTCTAATGATTGAAAGGTGATGACACCACTCTAATGATTGAAAAAATTCTTAATATCATAAAGGAAAAGTTTTTTTCTTAAAAGCTTCAGTAATAACCAAAACAACCTATTTGAGAAGGATAAGCGAGGTGAATTGTGAATGATACAAAAGTGATGAAATTGTTGTTGGACAAACAATATCCTTTTGAATCTTCAAGTTCATCGAAGATCCTTTCAATTTTGATTCAATATTATCAAAAAAATTGAGATTCAAGGTTCTTTCTTCTCCTAGTTCAGTGAAGATCCTTTCACTTTTGATTCAAAATTGTTGAAAATTTTGAGATTCAAAATTATTATCCTAGTTTATTGAAGACCCTTTCAATTTGATTCAAAATTGTCGAAAAATTTGAAAAGATACATCATGAATATCTTTGCTACTTCGCATTTTACTATTTATGTATCTTGTTTAAATTGATAAGTATTGTATTTATACTAGATACATTAAATAAATAGTTGTTGCCCATAATATGTTAGATTTGAGATCGATACATTATGTGTGGTAGTTGCTATGTAATTGATACATTTAGTATGGACAAAATATGAAAAAGAAACGAGGTCTGTGTTTGGTATTATGGAAAATATTTTTTATAAAATATTTTTAATTTTTTTTCTGTTTGATTAGTTTAATTTTTTTCTTATGTTTTGTTAGTTTAATTTTGAAAATCAAATTTGAATATAGATTTTGTAACTGCTAAGAATTTGAAATGAATTTAGGGAGAGAAAATATGAGTGGTGAACGGCTGGAGACTTTTTGTATCTAGTAATTTTTAGAATTAAGAGAAAGAAGGAATTTAAGTAATATTTTAAAAAGGTAGGAAAAAAAATAGAGAATGAGGAAATCAAACTTATGTATATAAGTAATTTATGCATATTATTTCTACCACAAAAGGCTATTCATCCCAAAAAAAAAAAAAAGAGATAAAAGGAAAAACCCAAGTTGAACCCATTAGGGTTTTTTCGGATCCCAAAAGGCTATGCAGCCAAAAAAAAAAAAAGAAACACCCAAATTCCGATCCCAAAGAAGTTTGGATTAGGATTGGATTGGTCAGTATAAAAATCTCATCTTTGTAACGATTCTGTAGTGTAAAGATTCTGTATTGAAAGCGATTATCGTCTGCTGCTTTGGTATACATATAAAAATCTCAGGTTTGGAGTTTTTGTGAATCAGTATAAAAATTTCAAATGTTTGTGTCTGCTAGCTGACAATTATCCACTACTCTTGTATTCTGTTTTCAAATTTTGAAATTGCGAGTATGAATCGAATGAGAAAGAAGTGTGTAAAGGAGGAGATTTGTGAAGATGTTATGATAAAAATATTGGACTTTTTGCCTTCAAAATCTCTGGCAAAGTTTAAATGTGTATCCAAGTGTTGGGAAAAGTACATTACTGATTGCCGTTGCAGACGATGGATCCAAAAACCATATCTAGTTGGTTTCTTTTGTCAACACTTCGAGGTTCCCCGTGTACCTATGCGGACTAACTTCTTCTCGTCGTCTCAATCAGTGATTGATGGCACTTTCGATGAGTCATTAGACAATCTTTTTCATAGCAATGCACGTCTTGTTGCAGCATCCAATGGTTTTCTTCTTTGCTATGTGAAAAAGGTGCATTACTATGTTTATAATCCCTCCACAAGCCAATTATTGGTTCTTCCAAAAACTCAAATCTGCATGGAGGACGACGAATATAATCCACCACCTATTGGATTTATTTGTAAGGTAGATAACCCTGATAATAAAGATATTATCTCCTTCACTATAGTTCGGTATGCAATACCTGACTATCAATCTAATTTACAATTTGCTGTAACCATCGAAAGTTTCTCTTCTGAAACTAATGCTTGGACTGCAAATAAGATTATTCTTGATGTACCTCTAGGACTGTTTCGTTCTACGCAATCACCATCAGCTAGTGTCATCGATGGAGTATTCTGTTGGCTTGATGATTCACTACAGATAACTGTTTATGATAGTATCTACAAGTCTTTCTGGGCTTTGAAATTGCCTGAAGATATGGAGAGAGGAAAATCAGGTGGTTGTTATCTTGGATCATCAGCTGGTGGATTGTATTTTGCATTGAATATTATATTTGAGGCAACCATCATTGTGTGGTACCTTGTGAGCAATATTCGTAGTCGAGATGCAGTATGGGTTAAGAAGTATGTTGGAAATGTAGGCAGCACTGTTCTACAATGCCGGAAGGATTTTGGACTTGAGGGCTATCATAGAATTGTGTTGAAAACCATGGTCATTCATCCTACTGTTCCACACATATTTTATTTAGGTTTTCTTCGTAAGGTTATTTCTTATGACTTTGAGATGGATGTTGCACAACTTGTCTATAATTTTTCAGGCA
>NC_064285.1:64732203-64806901 GCF_019186545.1 Solanum stenotomum
TCTTTCAACCCTTTTGTTATATCACTTTTTACATTAATGAAGGGCATTTTTGTAAACAAATAAATTGCTCTTAAAATTTATTATTTTGAATACAACAAACCAAACACTCAATAAAAAATAATCCCAACACAACTTATCCCATCATAACTAATCTCAACATAACTTATCCCATCATAACTCATTTTCAAACCAAACGACCCCTTAACATATAAGAATATATATGTATATGTATCTCCTTCACTATTAATCTTATCCCTCAGATAGTTAGAATTAGTGAAACTCTTGACCTTGTACCTCAGATAATTTAGTTGCAGTGCAGAAATTAATACATATTCCCAGACAAGAGGGAGTTGCTCGGATGCTAAACATCCCTCACTTCCAACCCTATAATGAGGAAGAAGATGTAAAAAAATAAAATAAAAATGATTAAATATGCCTTTCATGCACCGGTAATGAGTGTATTACACTCTCTATGACATGTCAGCAAAAAGTGTCAAAATGACATAGCATGATATAACATGAGGTATCTAAAATGAACAATGCTTAGTTTAGGTTTCTAATTGAAAATTGATGCCAACTTAAAGGGGCCACCAATGGGTTCCGCCTAAAAAAAAATATCCTCTGCAACTCCCATTTTTCTTCTTTCTCTGTCACTCCCACACATCAAATTCTGAATCTTTATCAACTCAACATTGAAAAAACATTCTTTCAATGAGGCAATATGAATTGTTAACATAATTTTATAAGTAATAAGTTAACAAATCTATATATATATATATATATATATATATACACACACATATATAGAGAGAAGGTGATGTGGCACCTCTCTATGGCCAGCATTCATCTTTATTTTTTTCTCTTTTTTTTTTTTTGCATTTTAAAATTCATAATTTATTAATTAAATAAATTTAAAAAACCTAACAAAACATACTATGGATAACTAACAGTAATGCCAATAACAAACATTAATGCTAACAGTAAGTCCACGTAATATAAGTTTCTAATAAAGCTCAAATAACTGCTTCATCCCACGTACTGTACCAAATAATGCTAATTAATAATCAGACCTTTGGCTTTTCAATTTCCCCAGCTTTATAGTTTTTGTGTAAAGATTAAAGAGTATTAGAGAATATATAAATTCCTCCAATTTCATGTTCAGGAAATTTGTAGAAGCATTGAGCAGAAGAAGTCAAGAAATGTATGTAACAATTCATTTTAATTTTCATTTTACATATTTTGTTGATGACTTGCTATTATTTTCAGTATATTTTTATCTCATTTGTTTGAGCCGAGTTTGAGCTGAATATGACTACAATTCAATTTTCTTTGAGAAATCAGATTGTGCCAACATAAACTTTAATAGCTTTTGACTTCGGTGCCTCAACTGAAGATATTTTGATACGGTATGTCACAAATTTATTTAAGAATGATATTTTACTTTTTACAGATCATAAAATACATTTGATTTTGCAATCAATTTTGGATTATATATATATATATATATATATATAGACACACACACCTCACTATAGCCTAGAACACCATTTATTTTTTTCTCATTTTTCGGCCTTTTTTTCTATTTTTTTCCATTTATATAATATACCCAATTAACTTTATTAACTATGTTAAATATAGTTAAATAAAATGTTGTATAATTATTAATAAATATAATTACGGATAATTCAAAGTCTTCTTGAATTGTACGTAATTAATGAAAAGATCACAGGAAAATATCCATAACAAATGTGCAAAATCATGCACAGTTTTTCATTTAATACTCCCTTTGTCCAACCATAGTTATTCACTATTGATTTAGCACACATCTTAAGAAATTATAAATAATTACTATTATCTTTTGAACATATTAAATTTAATGTTTTGAGAAATGTATTAGCTAAACAAAGGATAAATTATCTCTTAGTTTTTCAAATTGAATTGTTGGACAATTATTTTTAATATAATGAGCGAATAAAATAGACAGAGGGAGTAATAATCTCATTACTATTGGCTTTATGATTATTTAATTATATTATCAGTTATAAAAAAAACCTATCATCTATCAATTCCCCACGAAAATAAAATTGTTCTCCTATACTTAAATTTTCACAACTTCTCACCCATTATTGCCAAGACTATGAGAAAAAGGCCCAACTTCATAGGGTATTACGTTTCTAGAGTATTCTTAAGATTGTGACAAAGACAAATGTGTTTCAATAAATAATTCTAAAATTTTCTTAATTTAATAAAATTTGATAAAGTGAAACGTAGATGAAATGACATGATATCTCTCTATGATATACATTTCTATTATTATTACTCATGTTCTTAATGTTTTTTCTTAATTTTTTGGACTTTTCCCTTCATTTTTTTAATTATAAAATACTAAACTCCTCTTATATATCTATTAACACACCATTAAAGAGGACAATGAAGAGTTTAAACAAAAAATATTTTTATTGTTGTAATAGAAAATGAAAATGTAACAATTATAAAGAACTTATTGCAATCAATTAATAATAAAGTATAAAATTAGGCATGAGAGGAGAGCACATATCTGAAGATCAATACGAAATTGAAGAATTATTGCAAGAGAAATTTATCGCCTCACATAAATTAAAAAATCAAAATTATAATTTATCTGTATAAATGAATTCATTAGAGAAATTAGAATATATACAATAGAAACTATTAGAAAATCTAACAAACTTTTTAAGTAATATTTTAAAAAGAAGTTTGGATTAGGATTGGATTGGTCAGTATAAAAATCTCTATCTTTGTAACGATTCTGTATTGAAAGCGGTGTTTCCGATCTCCAAACAAGTTTGGATTGGATTGGCTTGGCTTGGTCAGTATAAAAATCTCATCTTTGTAACGATTCTGTATTGTAAAGCGATTATCGTCTGCTGCTTTGGTATACATATAAAAATCTCAGGTTTGGAGTTTTTGTGAATCAGTATAAAAATTTCAATTGTTTGTGTCTGCTAACTGACAATTATCCACTACTCTTGTATTCTGTTTTCAAATTTTGAAATTGCGAGTATGAATCCAATGAGAAAGAAGTGTGTAAAGGAGGAGATTTGTGAAGATGTTATGATAAAAATATTGGACTTTTTGCCTTCAAAATCTCTGGCAAAGTTTAAATGTGTATCCAAGTGTTGGGAAAAGTACATTACTGATTGCCGTTGCAGACGATGGATCCAAAAACCATATCTAGTTGGTTTCTTTTGTCAACACTTCGAGGTTCCCCGTGTACCTATGCGGACTAACTTCTTCTCGTCGTCTCAATCAGTGATTGATGGCACTTTCGATGAGTCATTAGACAATCTTTTTCATAGCAATGCACGTCTTGTTGCAGCATCCAATGGTTTTCTTCTTTGCTATGTGAAAAAGGTGCATTACTATGTTTATAATCCCTCCACAAGCCAATTATTGGTTCTTCCAAAAACTCAAATCTGCATGGAGGACGACGAATATAATCCACCACCTATTGGATTTATTTGTAAGGTAGATAACCCTGATAATAAAGATATTATCTCCTTCACTATAGTTCGGTATGCAATACCTGACTATCAATCTAATTTACAATTTGCTGTAACCATCGAAAGTTTCTCTTCTGAAACTAATGCTTGGACTGCAAATAAGATTATTCTTGATGTACCTCTAGGACTGTTTCGTTCTACGCAATCACCATCAGCTAGTGTCATCGATGGAGTATTCTGTTGGCTTGATGATTCACTACAGATAACTGTTTATGATAGTATCTACAAGTCTTTCTGGGCTTTGAAATTGCCTGAAGATATGGAGAGAGGAAAATCAGGTGGTTGTTATCTTGGATCATCAGCTGGTGGATTGTATTTTGCATTGAATATTATATTTGAGGCAACCATCATTGTGTGGTACCTTGTGAGCAATATTCGTAGTCGAGATGCAGTATGGGTTAAGAAGTATGTTGGAAATGTAGGCAGCACTGTTCTACAATGCCGGAAGGATTTTGGACTTGAGGGCTATCATAGAATTGTGTTGAAAACCATGGTCATTCATCCTACTGTTCCACACATATTTTATTTAGGTTTTCTTCGTAAGGTTATTTCTTATGACTTTGAGATGGATGTTGCACAACTTGTCTATAATTTTTCAGGCATAAGTCCAACAGAGAGCTACAAATGTTTTCCTTATGAATGGTATCAATGGCCGCGTCGTCTTCTGTAGACTCTATTTGTTCTTGTTTGAATAATATGTATTCTATATATACTTTGAACTTAGATACAAATAATGGAATTCCTTCTTTCTATTCTAGCTAATAGCTAATTATTTTGAAGTCTCTGCCATTTCATTATCTGGTTTTCAATTTGCTCAAAGTTTGGGCCAATATACTCTTAACATATATCTCCTTCACTATTAATCTTATCCCTCAGATAGTTAGAATTAGTGAAACTCTTGACCTTGTACCTCAGACAATTTAGTTGCAGTGCAGAAATTAATACATATTCCCAGACAAGAGGGAGTTGATCGGATGCTAAACATCCCTCACTTCCAACCCTAAGATTGTGAGTTTGAGTCACCAAGGGAACAAAAAGGTGGGAGCTCCTAGAGAGGGGTACAAAAATACATATTCCGAACCTGCATAATCACTTTTATGTGTGTGTTTGCTTTAGTGCAAATGACAACTAGGTCATCTGAATACTTTGTAAAGAGTTGATAACTCAGGAAAAAGATGATATAGAATTCAAAACTTTGCAGGGGTCCCCAAAACAGAGTCTTTCCCTTTTTATTATCAAAGCCTTTAATTGTTGGATAAACCTAAGAGAATCATGTAAAGTCATAAAGAAACGAAATCTGTGTCTGGTATTATGGAAAACATTTTTCGTAAAATATTTTTAATTTTTTTTCTGTTTGATTAGTTTAATTTTTTTGAAAAATATTTTCAATTTTTTTTCTTATGTTTTGTTAGTTTAATTTTGAAAATCAAATTTGAATATAGATTTTGTAACTGCTAAGAATTTGGAGTGAATTTAGGGAGAGAAAATAGGAGTGGTGAACGGCTGAAGACTTTTATGTATCCAGTAATTTTTAGAATTAGGAGAAAGAAGGAATTTAAGTAATATTTTAAGAAGGTTGGAAAAAAAATATAGAACGAGGAAATCAAACTTATGTATATAAGTAATTTATGCATATTATTTCTACCACAAAAGGCTATTCATCCAAAAAAAAAAAAAAGAGAAAAAGGAAAAACCCAAATTGAACCCATTAGGGTTTTTTCGGATCCCAATAGGCTATTCAGCCAAAAAAAGAAAAAGAAACACCCAAATTCCGATCCCAAAGAAGTTTGGATTAGGATTGGATTGGTCAGTATAAAAATCTCTATCTTTGTAACGATTCTGTATTGAAAGCGATTATCATCTGCTGCTTTGGTATACATATAAAAATCTCAGCTTTGGAGTTTTTGTGAATCAGTATAAAAATTTCAATTGTTTGTGTCTGCTAACTGACAATTGTCCACTACTCTTGTATTCTGTTTTCAAATTTTGAAATTGCGAGTATGAATCGAATGAGAAAGAAGTGTGTAAAGGAGGAGATTTGTGAAGATGTTATGATAAAAATATTGGACTTTTTGCCTTCAAAATCTCTGGCAAAGTTTAAATGTGTATCCAAGTGTTGGGAAAAGTACATTACTGATTGCCGTTGCAGACGATGGATCCAAAAACCATATCTAGTTGGTTTCTTTTGTCAACACTTCGAGGTTCCCCGTGTACCTATGCGGACTAACTTCTTCTCGTCGTCTCAATCAGTGATTGATGGCACTTTCGATGAGTCATTAGACAATCTTTTTCATAGCAATGCACGTCTTGTTGCAGCATCCAATGGTTTTCTTCTTTGCTATGTGAAAAAGGTGCATTACTATGTTTATAATCCCTCCACAAGCCAATTATTGGTTCTTCCAAAAACTCAAATCTGCATGGAGGACGACGAATATAATCCACCACCTATTGGATTTATTTGTAAGGTAGATAACCCTGATAATAAAGATATTATCTCCTTCACTATAGTTCGGTATGCAATACCTGACTATCAATCTAATTTACAATTTGCTGTAACCATCGAAAGTTTCTCTTCTGAAACTAATGCTTGGACTGCAAATAAGATTATTCTTGATGTACCTCTAGGACTGTTTCGTTCTACGCAATCACCATCAGCTAGTGTCATCGATGGAGTATTCTGTTGGCTTGATGATTCACTACAGATAACTGTTTATGATAGTATCTACAAGTCTTTCTGGGCTTTGAAATTGCCTGAAGATATGGAGAGAGGAAAATCAGGTGGTTGTTATCTTGGATCATCAGCTGGTGGATTGTATTTTGCATTGAATATTATATTTGAGGCAACCATCATTGTGTGGTACCTTGTGAGCAATATTCGTAGTCGAGATGCAGTATGGGTTAAGAAGTATGTTGGAAATGTAGGCAGCACTGTTCTACAATGCCGGAAGGATTTTGGACTTGAGGGCTATCATAGAATTGTGTTGAAAACCATGGTCATTCATCCTACTGTTCCACACATATTTTATTTAGGTTTTCTTCGTAAGGTTATTTCTTATGACTTTGAGATGGATGTTGCACAACTTGTCTATAATTTTTCAGGCATAAGTCCAACAGAGAGCTACAAATGTTTTCCTTATGAATGGTATCAATGGCCGCGTCGTCTTCTGTAGACTCTATTTGTTCTTGTTTGAATAATATGTATTCTATATATACTTTGAACTTAGATACAAATAATGGAATTCCTTCTTTCTATTCTAGCTAATAGCTAATTATTTTGAAGTCTCTGCCATTTCATTATCTGGTTTTCAATTTGCTCAAAGTTTGGGCCAATATACTCTTAACATATATCTCCTTCACTATTAATCTTATCCCTCAGATAGTTAGAATTAGTGAAACTCTTGACCTTGTACCTCATATTGCTAAACATCCCTCACTTCCAACCCTAAGATTGTGAGTTTGAGTCACCGAGGGAACAAAAAGGTGGGAGCTCCTAGGGAGGGGTAAAAAAATACATATTCCGAACCTGCATAATCATTTTTTTGTGTGTGTTTGCTTTGGTGCAAATGACAACTAGGTCATCTGAATACTTTGTAAAGATTTGATAACTCCGGAAAAAAATTATATAGAATTCAAAACTTTGGAGGGGTCCCCAAAACAGAGTCTTTCCCTTTTTATTATCAAAGCCTTTAATTGTTGGATAAACCTAAGAGAATCATGTAAAGTCATAAAGAAATGAAAGGCAATTGTAGAAACCAGAATTTGTGAACTTTTGAGTAATATAATGAAACTTTACAACAACATAAGCAGTGTAGTGTAGTCATATGATGGAACTTTGAGAAAGAGTAATAAATTGTAAACTAGGAGCATTACCAGAGTGTTGGTGAACCAATTCGGATTTGTGTCTGTACTTTTCCTAAGGAGATTGATGGAAGTTTATTGCTAGAGGAAGAAGGATCTGCACATGGTGTATGTTAATTGTTGTCGATATTGTGCTAATTGATGGCCGTACTTGTGGATGAGCTAACCAACACAATGGTAGATGAAGTTCCTGGTTGTATGTTAATTGTTGTCGATATTGTGCTAATTGATGGACGTACTTGTGGATGAGCTAACCAACACAATGGTAGATGAAGTTCTTGGTTGTATGTTAATTGTTGTCGATATTGTGCTAATTGATGAAACAAGTGAGGGCGTCAATCAAAAGGTTAAACTATGGAGAAGAACTTTAGAGAGTTTATGGTTTTAGGATAAGTAGAATTAAGAGTGAATATATGCATTACAAGTTTAGTCAACATAAGAGTGACAATTAGATAAGATTGCAGAGTGAAAATGCAAACAATTCAGCTATAGTTCATCACATTCACAAGATGAATGCCATAGAGATGAGAATGCCAAGATGGATGTGTGATCGATCATACAAGATTAGAAATCATTGCATTTGCAAGAAGGTTCAAGTAACAGATTGGGAATAAATTGAGGGATGGTCGCTTTAGATGGTTTGATTTATGTCATGCATCAAGCTCTAAATGAACCTATTCGTTTGTACGTAAGAGAAGGTGTTGAAAGATATGAGGTAGACTTAAAATTGCATGGAAAAAAGATGTCTCGAAGAACTACAATCTGGGGATCCATACAGACTTAGTAAAGCTAGGGCATATATGATGGAAGAAAAAAATGCATATTAGTAGAGAATATTTGTAGACATTAGTACTTTTAACTATAGCTCTTATGCTTTATAGGAATGGTTTAAATGGAGTGACGTGGTCAGTGAGCATTCATATAGTCAATCCTAACTTGTTTGATTTGCGGCATTGTTAGTAGAAAATAGAATTAGATAGATCATATATGTGCTTACACACACGAAATGAAACAAATAAATGGCTCTTTCACGTAGTGAGAAATACTTTCTTCCATATAAATAGTTTCATTAGTTTAACTCTCTTCTGAAACTAATGTGTGGACTGCAAATAAGATAATTCTTGATGTACCTCTAAGACTTACATTCTACCTATATGAAATCACCATCAGCTAGTGTCATCGATGGAGTATTCTGTTCGCTTGATGATTCACTACAGATCACTGTTTATGATAGTATCCACAAGTGTTTCTGGGCTTTGAAATTGCCTGAGATATGGAGACCGGGAAAGGTTGTTGTCATCTTGGATCAAGTGGTGCATTGTATTTTGCATTGAATATTAGATTTGTGCCAAGCATCACTGTGTGGTACCTTGCGAGCAATATTCATAGTTGAGATGTAGTATGGGTTAAGAAGTATGCTGGAAATGTAGCCAACACTGTTCTACAATGCCCGGAGGATTTTGGACTTGAGGGCTATAATTGGTTTGAGATGACGAGCATCGCGATTCATCCTACTGTTCCACCCATGTTTTATTTGAGTTTTCTTGGTAAGATTATTTCTTATAACTTTGAGATGGATGTTGCACAACTTGTCTATAATTTCACAGGATGTAGGCCAACACAATGCTTCAAATTTTTTCCTTATGAATGGCATTAATGGCCACGTCGTCTTCTCTAGACTCTTTACTTATTTGAACAATATTTATTCTATATACTTTGAACTTAGATACAAATAATGTATTTCCTTCTGTCTATTTTAGCTAATAGCTTGATTTGATCCTTGATTCTAGTCCCTTTTTTTCAAGTAGAAAGCAGAATAGTGGACCGTACGAAAATTTGAAAAAATCATGTTGAATGACCCTTACATGCTAAAGAAATAGTGGAGATCATGCTGAGGTTACATGTACTGCTCCCCTATTATAATTACATTGGATCTTGTAAGGGTTTTGAAAAAAATGTGTCCGAAAGACATATCTCCCAGATATTTCTAGACTAACACACACGATCGAAACTGAGAAAATCATCTAATAACTGTAAACCCATTCAAACTTTTATGGGTTGAAACTCAAAAGTATCCTCGAATGATGATTTCTAGTATTGTATGTGTTTGTCTTGTCCTGATGAGACTAGGCGAGAACTTAGTATAACGAAAGAAATATGCACACTTGGAAGAAACAAAATACCCTACTAAGTAGAATATCAAAAAAATATGTATTTGTTATTACTATTAATTCAAATCTTCTTAATAGTTTGTTGCAAATCTCTTACTAATTATTATGCACACTTTTTAAATTTCATTATTGATGTAATTATAATTAAAAATCGTAAACAATTAAATTTATAGTTACTTTTGATTTCTTAATTTATCCAATTCATTTCAATTTGAATTAACTATGTTTTAATATTGGCTTTATAAGATTGTCTTCAATTCTTTGAGATGTTTTATTAAACATTTCAAGCTCAAACTAATTAGATTATCAAATAATTAAGTTTTTTTAAAAAATATTGTCTTAACCTTGAATGTCTTATAATCAAAAGAAAATTTTGATAGTTCATGTAACAATTGATTATGTTAAAAAAGTTTTTAAAACTAGAATCAATAAAAGAGATCTAAACATTTATTTTGTTATATATTGTACAATAATTTATATATGTTTATTCTTGTCTTACAAAATATTACAAGAGATGTGATACTGTTAATTAAAAAAGAAAAATAAATTATTAAATTATAATCAATTACAATATCTTTAAAGAATTAATAAGGATAAAATATATAAACAAATTAAATAAACTAATTATCTTTTCTAAATTTTGGCTTTAGGCACCCAATGTTTATGTTTTTTTTTTTCCTTTGGTCTCATTTGAATTTCTTTTGAATGATCAAACTTTTTTTGTTCTGGTAGCGAAATTGTTCTCCAATCCAAAGCACGATTTATTGGAGATTTATTTGGTTTGATAAACCTATACAATGCCTTTGACAGAAATAGCGAGACGTTTCTAACTAATATCTCAAAAATGAAGATATTCCTCAATAGCACCGAACAGGATTCAACAGTGGTAATATTAGTAACTTTCCTATAAGAGGTAAAGAAAACAAAAGTTTGTATAATGGACAGATTAGAAGGGTCAATTTTACCCTCTAACAAGATACATCATTAATTCATTACTTTTTGGAGTTGCAATTATACTTGTTTTCCCTTCTTTTCTTATTTCTTTTTTTCATTCTACTCATTGAAAAAAAAAAAACTACTCTGACTATTCATTGTTTTTAATCCTACAAATTGAATATTTGCAAGGTATAAAGATAGTTTATAATTCTTTCTTCAATGTCTTTTTTTATTTTTTGTGTCTCAAATTTATTTTTAGATAATAAATATTATCCTTAAGTAAATAATGTTACAAATACATAGCCCATATCACATGATTGACATCAAATATGAGTGTATATGGTGAATGTGTTGATTGGTGTAGTCTACTATGGATATAACAATGTTATATCTTTCGCTGGCTAGGCATCAACTCTCGAAGAAATAATCCAACCCCGTTGAAACAAAAAGTATAAGAAGAGTCGGAGGTGTATATGATTTAAATTTTATGGACTCAATTCGTAAGATTTTTAACATTTATGAACTCAACATATGAAAAAACTTTATTTTTATGTTTATAATCCTGCTACGAGTCAGTTTTTGGCTCTATCAAAAACTCAATTCTGCATAAAGATATCATCTCATTCACTATAGTTCGGTATGCAATACTGAACTATTGGGATTTATGGTTCACTATAACAATTGAAAGTTTCTCTTCTGAAACTAATGTGTGGCCTGCAAATAAGATTATTCTTGATGTACCTCTAAGTCTGTTACATTCTACTTTTTATTTTAGCTAAATGTTTGATTTGATCCTTGATTCTAGTCTATTTTACAAGTAGAGAGTAGAATAGTGGCCCTCTAACAAAAATCGAAAAATCGTCTAAATCATGTTAAATGGCCTTTTCATGCTAAAGAAATAGTGGGGATTATGGTGAGGTTATATGTATTGCTCCCCTATATCATTACGTAGGCTCTCGTAAGTGTTTTGAAAAAAATGTATTCAAAAGACTTATCACCAAAATAATCATTGGCTGACACACACAAGAAAAATTGAGAAAATCGCCTAATTCATGTAAATTGGCCCCTAAATGTCCGATATGGACTCTAAAAATTGTGAGACTGTACGTAGTTCTCCCCCAACTCCCTACAGAGGGTTCCATAAAAGTTTCGCAAAGAAATCATCTGGAAGCCATATCACCAAAATATTCATGGGCTAACACACGAAAAAACTATGAAAATCGCTTAATTCCTGTAAATTGGCCTTAAATGCCTAATATGGACTCTAAAAATTGTGAGATTGTATGTACTACCCCTCCCCCCAACTCCCTACAGAGGGTTCCATAAAGGTTTCACAAAGGAATTGTCCGCAAGTCATATCACCAAAATATTTATGGGCTAACACACATGAAAAATTGACAAAATCGTCTAATTCCTGTAAATTGGCCCCTAAATGCCAATAATGAACTCTAAAACTTTTGAGATTGTATGTAGTGCTCCCCCAACTCTCTATGGAGAGTTCCATAAAGATTTCACAAAGAAATCGCCTGAAAGTCATCTCACCAAAATATTCAGCCAACACACACGAAAAACTTAAAAAATCGCCTAATTCCTGTAATATGGCCCCTAAATGCCCCATATGGGCTTTAAAAATTGTGAGACTGTATTTATTGCTCCCTCAAATCCTTACAAAGAATTTCGTAAAGGTTTCGCAAAGAAATCGTCTTAAAACCATTGTGAGTCATATATACTGCACCCCCAACTCCCCATGGAGGGTTCCGTAAATGCTTTGCAAATAAATTATCTCGAAGCTATATAACCAAAATATTCATGGGCTAACACACGAAAAATTAAAAAAAAAAAACCGCCTAATTCCTATAATTGACTTCTAAATGCCCAAAATGGACTCTAAAAATTATGAGAATGTATATATTTTTCCCCAACCCCCCTGCGGAAGGTTCTATAAAGATTTTTCAAGCGCATAAAAATTCTGAGAATATTGTCTAATTCTTATAATTAAATTGGCCTCTTAATGTCCAAAATGTACTCTAAAAATTATGACTCTGTAAGTACAACTTCCTACAGAGATTTCTGTAAAGGTTTCGCAAACAAGCTGTCTGGAAGCTATATCACAAAAATATTCATGAGATAACACACTCGAAAAACTGAGTAAATCACCTAATTCTTATAAATTGGCCCCTAAATGTCTAAAATGGACTCTGAAAATTGTGAGACTGTACGTAATGCTCCTCCAAATCCCTACAGAGGGTTCCGTAAAGGTTTCAATTTTTTTTTTATCCGTAAGTCATATCACCAAAATATTCATGGGTTAAGACATACGAAAAACTGAGAAAATCACCTAATTCTTGTAAATTGGCCCCTACATGCCCTAAATAGACTCTAAATTTTTTGATAATGTACGTAGTGCTACCCTAACTCCCTACGGAGGATTCTGTAAAGATTTCACAAAGGAATCATCTAAAAGTCATATCTCCAAAATATTCATGGGATAACCCACATGAAAAACTAAGAAAATCGCTTAATTCATGTAAATTAGCCCCTTTATGTCCAAAATGAACTCAAAAATTGTGAGAATATACGCATTGCTCGCCCAACTTCCTACGACGAATTCTGTAAAGATTTTTACAGAAAAATCATTCGAAAGTCATATTACCAAAATATTCATAAATCAATACATACGAAAAAATTGAAAGTATCGTCTAATTATATTCCTATAAGTTGGCATAGACTCTAAAAATTGTAAGATAGTATGTTAAGCTCCTCCAATTCTAAAATCATTTCATCAAAAAATTCTATCGACTTATCCATAGACTGATATACCAAGTGCTAAAGAAAGTGACGAAATCATCATTCACATCTTTCAAGAAAATGACATGTGGCAAAGTAAAGGAAGAGTCAAGAATTGATGAGTATATATTTATTTATTGAGACACGTGTACGTGTACTATAATGCTAATCTATTTTTTATTATATTATATATGTGGCAAAATAAAATAAATTACTTACAACTTACTAGTGTGTGAGAAAAAAATGAATAGCAAGATGAAGGAGAAGAGTGAAGCGGTGTTGGACATGTCACCGACATCAACGGTTGAAGGTGGTGTTGAGGATATCTACGGTGAGGATCGTGCCACGGAGGATCAACTCATCACTCCATGGACTTTCGTTGTTTCTAGGTAATCGTAATGTTCATGTCAGCTTGTGAATGTCTCAAATTAATTTCGCGATTTGCTATCCTTCCTTCCACTAATATAAGTATCGATAATTCCTCAATGAGGATCACGTATGTCTCCTTCTGTCTCAATTTATATATGTGGTATTGTTTTGGTTTTGAAGAGTCAAATTTTGATTATTGATATATTTGTTCAATTCGAACATAGAAATCATAAGTTTTTTTTGTTTGAAATACTTCTTTTGTTTTAATTTGTTTCACAATTTATTTTGTTTGATTTAAACTACAAGTTAAGTCAAATTAACTAATGTTGAGTCTAAATTCATATAGGATCTCCAAAAGTTTTTTAAGGGATTTTTTTATATGTTTAGAAACTTTTTTCTAAATAAAAAATAGTAATAAGTTAATATAACAGTGGTTAATAATTTAAAATATTTAAGTAACATTTGAAAAAGCTTCTAATAAAAAAAAATCATTTTTGTCTTTTTCATATAAAAATCAAGACAAATAAATTAAAATAAATAAAGTAAAAATATAAATGGTAAAAAATATTATAAATTACAGTAATTAACCGCTTAAATATTTGAAAGTACCTATTGATTTGCCATCAACATGATACGGTGAAATCAAGTTTTTGTTTCTGTCAAGGAATAAAAATGATTAATTTTCAATATACCAAAAAATGTACTTGGTACATAATTTAATTTTTTTTCTCATTTGACCGTCTTAAGTACTCCCTCCGTCCCTATTTTAAATATTATCTAAAAAATATCATAAATCACAATAATTAATCATATCAGGCAAGTACAAAAATTGTGGTCAAAAGAAAAATTTGCTTGACTCTCGAAATCTCAAAAGAGTCATAAGAACAAAGAAAATAGTAGTATCTTGTTAGTAGCCGTGTATTTAAACCTAAGAACTCTTTTCAACGTACCAACACCTTAACAAAATGTTAGTGATTGATTAGCTTAAAAAATGGTGATTACAGTTGTGTTAATGGAATCTTTAAGAAATATTTTTGACTAACAAACTTGTGATCTAAGTTGTACGGACTCTTTACTTTCGATCCGCACCCGTGTCGGATTCTCTAAAAATACATTACTTTTGGTGAATCCGATTCGCACCCATTGACATTTCTAAAGATTCCGAGCAACATAGCTTGTGATCATTGAGTAGGGAGATCATATTCATGAATTAGTAAGAGTTTCAAGTTTGTGAATTAAGAAGTAGTTTTTCTGATCATTTTGGGAGTTTGTAATCTTTTATCTGCAAATTTGGCTGTAAAATGTTGTTATATTTGTTAACTTTTTGGCTGGAAAAAATTAGTGGTTACAACTTGTTGAGGGATCCACGTTACAACAAAGGGCTCGCGTTCACGGAGAAGGAAAGAGATGTTCATTACTTGCAAGGCCTTCTTCCACCCGCGGTTATACCCCAGGAACTTCAGGTACATAAACTGATTAATGTTACAAGTTGGAAAAGTTGTTCCCGAGTGATCTATAAGTCATGAATTCGAGTCGTGAATCAGTTATTGATGTTTGCGTCATGTAGGATCTTACATTATTATATACCTTGTGTAATGTGGCCCTTTCCCGGACCCTGCATGAACATGTGATATCTTGTGTTATGTCATTTCAGGAGAGAAGACTTATGCAGAGTCTTCGCGGATATGAAGTCCCTTTGAATAAATATGTTGCCCTGATGGAACTAGAGGTAAACTATAAGCACAAATTCTTTACTTATGAATTTAGTTGTGCATCGAGTTTTGCTATTCATATGAAGGGGTGCGAGTCATTTTCATGTATGATCACTTAACTTTATCCATCGCAAGTCCATAAGACCAAGTAAAGTCGCCTAACTTTTTATTCGATTAAAGTAACTGAACTTTATCTGCTATAAGAGTTTTGTGTAACACAAAAGTCATCTTGAGAGGTATGTTTTATCGTGTAGCGGAAAAAAACTTAGACTTAGTGACTTTACCGTAAAGTTGGTAAAGATAGTATGACATAGTTCAGATTTCGAGAGTCAACAAAGTTTATTCGTATTCCTTTTGAATATTTTGAATTGTTAATTTTTGTGACTTATTGTACTTTTTATGTAGTTTCTAACTATGTAAATTATTTTTCAAAAACCTTAAAAATTGTGTGTCCAAATTCACAGTCAAAATAAAAAATTTGACTTTCGAAATTTGAACTATGGCATATAAATTGGGACGTCCAGAGTATGTAAAGTTATTGTTATAGTTGGTGAATTTCAGTTTGTTTAATGTGGCAAAAAAATGGTTTTGTGACTTTGTTATTATAACGGGTAAAGTTCAGAGGCCATACGTGAAATTGATGTTGTAATGGTATTTTATTTAGCCAGCCTTCTCATTCTTCCTCTGTTTTCTTTTCTGTATTGTATTTGCAGGAGAGAAATGAAAGGTTGTTTTACAAGCTTCTTATCGATAATGTAGAAGAGTTGCTTCCGATTGTCTATACTCCAACTGTTGGTGAGGCTTGCCAAAAATATGGAAGCATTTTTAAGTGTCCGCAGGGTTTATACATCAGTTTGAAAGAAAAGTATGGTACTTTTACGAGTTAAAAGTGTATTTACTGCTTTGTAGTGAAAGTAATTCAACTAAAGATGTAAGTGTTTATTTATTTGCAGAGGAAGGATCCTTGAGGTATTGAAAAACTGGCCTGAAAGGAAAATACAAGTTATTGTCGTTACCGATGGTGAAAGAATTCTTGGACTTGGAGATCTCGGCTGCCAGGTAATCCGTCGACACATATTTTATTAGTTTGTAGTCGAGGATCTATCAGTAACAACCTCTCTACCCCACAAAGGTAGGTGTAAGGTCTGTGTATGTAGTGCTCTCTCCAAACCTCACTTGCGGGATTAATTATACTGAGTATGTTGTTGTTGTGTATTGTGTGTGTGGTAGCTAGGTGTATAGAAAGGGTTCACTTGATTAGAGGTAAGCGGTAAATTTTGTAGGTCACGGGTTCGATTGGCAGAATTAATGGGTAATGCTTGAGTCGGGATAGATTGCCTACATTACACCCCTTGGGGTGCAGTCCTTCATGGACTCCCTCAACATAGGAGAAGTTTGTAGTATAGTGTAAAAATTGCTTAAAATTTGTGTTAAGTTTCAACATTCTTGCATTTTTGTGAATCCTCTAGTTAGATTCATTGGCCCAAAAAAACAAATTTTCTTTTCTTGTTTGAGTACGTTGTAATGCGTCGAATGAGTAATCCTGACATGGAATATGAATTCCATTATATTGTCCCAGGGAATGGGTATACCAGTAGGGAAATTGGCTTTGTATACTACACTCGGAGGAGTCAGACCTTCAGCGGTACCAAAACTCGTTAAAACATATATACTACTATGATTTTGTAACTATGAAAGTGCTATCGTTTTGCTCGAATGTGCAGTGTTTGCCTATAACAATTGATGTGGGAACAAATAATGAGCAACTATTGAAAGACGAATTCTACATTGGACTCAGACAAAAGAGAGCTACTGGGAAGGTCAATTTTATAATAGCATCACTCTATATCGTACTTGTTACTACGTAGAAATATAAATTGAGATTTGCGGTGTGTTCTTGAGATATGTCTGTTTCGTTTTGATCCTTGTAGGAATACTACGACTTTCTTGATGAATTCATGAAGGCTGTGAAGCAAAACTACGGTGAAAAAGTTCTTGTACAGGTTAGTAGTTTGAAACTTGTTAAGGACCACATCGCCTTTCATGTAAAGTCAAAGTCTGATATTTGTAACGTCATCTGCAGTATGAAGATTTTGCGAATCACAACGCTTTTGAGCTGTTGGCGAAATATGGTACCACACATTTGGTATTCAATGATGATATACAGGTATGCTGCATTTCTTTTGGCCTATATCACCGGACATTTGCTTTTGTTTGGATTTTTGATCCCATTAATGCTGCAGGGGACAGCTGCTGTGGTACTTGCGGGGCTTGGTGCATCGCTTAAGCTGCTCGGAGGGTCCTTAGCTGATCATACATTCTTGTTCTTCGGTGCTGGAGAAGTAAGGCTAGAACTTTCTTTTAAAGACTCAAGTTTTCAATTGTTTCCATAGAGGCTAGAACTTTCTTTTAAAGACTCAAGTTTTCAATTGTTTCCATAGACGAGCTACGTCTAACAGCATGTAAAAAAGGATACAAATGGTAGCAATGAATGACTTAGAGAAAGAATACAATAACTGGATGAAATCCCAAATTTCTAGTGCTTTTGTGATTTACTCATGACGCGATTTACATTCGGAGGAGATATTATGCATCTGAAATCATATAATCTTTTTGCCTCTACTCGTGTCGATAGCAGATATAGATGGATAATTTACATTAAAAGATATTGAAATGATCTTAAAGTCATTAAATTGTTCTTCATGTCGATCTCTTCGTGATCACAGGCTGGAACTGGCATAGCAGAACTCATAGCAGTTGCGATCTCAAAGAAGGTGGAAGATTTTGGTTGCCAGTGGTATATCAAAGTCGCATTCTCGTTTAGTATGTTTCACTTGATAAATTGCGTTTGTTATCTGTAGACAAACGTTCCTGTGGAGGAAGCGCGTAAAAATATCTGGCTCGTGGACTCAAAGGTAGGAAAATATACCATCTCCTAGGCTAGTATTTGTCTTAAATTTCACATTTCACAAAGTTTACGATTGGTTCCTCTGCTTACATAGTCTATATAACTGAGTGGTTATGTGCAGGGTTTAATTGTAAACGCTCGAAAGGAATCACTTCAAGCTCACAAGAAACCTTGGGCACATGAACACAAACCTGTCAACAATCTCCTTGACACTGTTAAGGTTTGATCGATGAGCTCCCTAATCGGGGATTACCACTTTTAAAATCCTTTTGAATGTATTAACACTTCTAAAATTTATTTAGGCTATTAAGCCAGCTGCCATAATCGGAACGTCTGGAGTTGGACAAACATTTACTAAGGAAGTGATTGAGGCAATGGCCTCCATTAACAAGGTGCTTCATTTCTGCGATTTTCCATTTCCTCTTCTCACCAATCGAAATTTTCTTGAGCTGACGGACTAAAATATGATTTGCAGAGACCTCTCATTATGGCTCTCTCAAACCCGACTGCACAATCCGAATGCACTGCTGAAGAAGCTTATACTTGGAGTGAGGTAAGTAGTTAATATTCATGACAACGGAGGCCTATGTAAAAAATCACTAATATTTTGAACCATTATTTCGAAAGTACAATGAGTTCAATGCTAAAGTTCTGTTTTTGGTTAAATCATGTACTCAAAGCTCACGACGTTGATCGGTTTCTTATTGTTTTATGAAAAGGGTCGAGCCGTCTTTGCAAGTGGAAGTCCCTTTCCTCCAGTAGAGTACAATAACAAACTCCACATTCCTAGCCAGGTTTGTTAATGCATATATATGCTTAAATTCCTTTTGTAAAGTACCATCGATCACAATCAACTCGATTATGGTTAATTTACGTTCTTTCATGCAATATCACAGGCAAACAATTGTTACATATTCCCAGGATTTGGTTTTGGCTTGGTCATGGCTGGCGCTATCCGTGTGCACAACGACATGCTTTTAGCAGCTTGTAAGTACTCTTTTGTTTCAATTTCTTTGTCTTACTTTCCTATTAAGTTCGTTTTAAAAAGAATGTTTCTTTTCTCTTTTGATAAATGATAACTCTTTAATTTTAACTTCCCACATGGCATGTTCATGTACCACATAGTCAAAAGTTGAATTTACTTTCTTAAACTCCGTCTCAAGTCAAAACTAGACAACCAAATTGAAACAGAGGGAATATTTGAATTACAAACCTTATATTGAAATCTCATATCTTGACCATCATAGGTGGTAAATGGGTGAGTTGGGTCAAATTTGGACAAGTCAATCCCCTCTCCAACCGCCTAACGTGTCACATTCTCCCCTCTACTTTAAACTTTAAGTATTAATTTTTGTTTACACGAAACAGCGGAAGCGTTGGCCAGTCAAGTAACTGAAGAACATTATGGCAAGGGGATGATTTACCCTCCATTTGGTAATATCAGAAAAATCTCAGCTCATATTGCTGCTAATGTTGCTGCTAAAGCGTATGAACTCGGTGAGCCCATTTCTTCCTTTTTCGTCATATACGTCTTAATTGGATTTAAGTTATATGTACCGATAACGCTAAAAACTTTACAGCATTCGTATAAATCAATGTCCATTATATAGAGCTATTTATAATTACCTTTTAAGTGATTTGATTGTGTTACATACACACAGGCATTGCGACACGTCTGCCTCAGCCTGCAGATTTGTTGAAGTATGCTGAGAGTTGCATGTATACTCCGAATTATCGCAGCTATCGCTGATAAATTAAATTAAATAAATAACCTTTCACATGTTGTAATTTTATGGATGATCTTTTTGGTAAATTTTGTAGTCCATGTAAAAGCAGCAATGTGTTTGTACTGTAGTTTGAATAAAATGGATCTTGATTACCCTTCATGATATATAACAATAATAATATTATATTCTGAAAAAGGCCAAATATATTTTCAAACTTTTAAAAATGATATGTGTATATCCTTGGTTATATATATCCTTCTAGTGAAGGAATCTTTTTTGTGAAGGTATGCATCCACTAACACTCAATGGACCAGGACAATTTGTACTTTCGATGGGAATTCAACAAAGAACCCTCTGCGTGAAAGTTGGTAGTCCATGTGTCGAATTAGGGACAGAGCTAGTAAGGGTCTAGGGGTTCATTCAAAAGTTACACTGTACATATATGGTAATATTATATTTTATGTATATATATATATATATATAGTTAATGTTGTACAACACCTTTATGAATGCTGGCTCCACCACTATGTCGAAATCAATTTGGAAGTCAAACTCAATTAGTTCTTTATTTCTTTTGAACAAGTTTCTAAATCCATTTTTTGTTCTTTTATTTGAATTCATAATAACAATAACTTGCACATTTCATTAATGAAAAGAAAAGTGAAGGCCCAAATTGTAACACTTAAGTAGAGCATGATAAGAAAGCAATCCTAGAAGAAGAATTAAGTAAGATCATATTCCTCAATCCTACTAGCTAAAGGTATCAATGGTTTTTTGTTCCGAAAAGTCTAATTTTGATCGTACAAAATAAAACAAACGAACATGGTACAATATAAAATAACCATCCTAACTGTCCTTTTGACTCTAGCTCTTTCGCCTTCAACGCTTCCTTCACCTTGAGAAGAACTAGTGTCCTCCATTCATTCTGTTAAATGAGATGAAATAAGCATCATAAAATGTGTTAAGGTTGATTGAGCCAAGGAAGTATAAATTTAAAATGTGTTAAATTTACCAGCTTTATAGTGCTATCATATTCCTTGAGATAACTAGTAAATTCTGCAACATCTCTCTTGTCAATAGCAGCTGCCAAACCCTATCATTTGCAAAAGTATTCTCCTAAATTATTTGTATATAATCATATTTGAAACACATTATGATCCTAGAGTTAATACAAGACATGCCATACCATTAGAAGCTTGCACTCACGCGTCCCTGAAAATGTTGTATCCAGTATCTACAAATTAGGATGTATTATGTACTTGAAACATATATCATGATTCATGTCCCGTTGAAATCTTAGGAGTCTTGAAAGGAAAACACTCTACCTGATATCGCTCCAAGGCGTTGTTAATTGCAATAACATTACCTCTAAAAAGTTGGCAAATACCAGCATTCAGAAGATGCCCTCTAACTCCATATTTCAACAAGTTGTTTCTGGTGGAGTATGTTGCTATCTCCTCAAACATCGCGATTGATCTTTGAAATCTTTGCGACAATACAAAATGCAAAACTTCAGTTATTCTTTCCATGTTCAGCAATACAAAACTATATTACGTACTACTTCAAGATGAAGAATCTTACTTTCCTACTTTAGCTGAGTATTCTGTAATTTTCTGCCTGCACTGATTTGCAGATGATGTTAAATCCATACTCTGAAAAAGATCAGCTATTTTCTGATAGTAAACGATAGCCAGCTCCAAATTATTCTCGTGTTCATATAATTTAGCAATGTCCTGGATCCAAAAGATTTTTTTATGTATCTTTCAAATGCATAATGAAAACATTCAGCAGTCGTCTATTGAAAACAACGAAAAGAGCACATTTGGATTCTCCTCCACAATATAGTTGTACCTGGTAATGTCTTGTGGTCGCGTTTAACCTTCCAATGTCCAGCAATATATGTGTTGCTTTCTCTAGACATGATATTGCTTCTGCAAGAAATAGACATATATCCATAAGACATTCCTGCAACGTCATACAAGATTCGTGCAATAGCACAATAAGGCAACACACAACTTTTCAAATTTGTCGTCATCTTGTAGTAATCAGCAGCAATATCATAAGAACGAGCAGCCTCAAGTTTCTGATCCAACTGATAAGATAAGAGAAAATAGTTTTAAGAATTTAAGTTTTTGTACAAAAGTTATAATGAAGAAGATCAAAAAACATACCTTCAGATGACAACTTGCTAATTTCACGTATACTGCTCCAACTCGATCCCCTGAAAGATGAACATTGTAAGATTAATGTGCATCTAATACTACATAAAACAGTAAGTCATCTTTGATAGATCCAACAAGAACAACAATAGCACGCTCACTATTCAATTTACCCATTAAAATCTATTGGCATCTGACACTAATTCAACTCTAAAAGCTAGCTCATTAAGAGAAAATTACACAAGTACTCCATATACGTAGACCACCCATCCATTTCCAACCAATGTGGGACTTTGACTCACTCTAACACACCCAACTAGAGCATGTAGGCTTGGCAGTCGAAACAGGATTTGATACCATGTAAAAACACGATAACCGGAACCTAATTTGACCCCCAAAACTAACTCATGGTAGGAAAATTGCTCAAGTTCGTATAAGCAGATTCCATTCAATTATTATGAATTCTCTAAAAGTAGTTAAGGATCATCTTAGACCTTGCTACACTATATGGATTCAATTTCATTATTCAAAAAACAAATTAGGAATCTCTAAAAGTAATTAAGTATCATCTTAGACCTTGCTACACTATATTCCACTATCAAACAAACAAATAAAGGTAATGCACAAGTATCCGTGGACTGTGACCGAAATCTCAGATACACACCTTAATTAAACTAAGGTCTTATTATCCCAAACTTATTTGTTTTGGAATTTTATACACCTTTTGCCTTACATGATGGGTTCATGGGTTCAGGGTAATAGAACCTTAGTTTAGTTAAAAGATGTGTCTCTGAAATTTCGGTCATAGTCTAGGGGCTGCTTATGCCTTATCCCAAGAACAAATGGTGTTCTAATACAAACATGATTTAGCGAATCTGAAGCGATCAACAGCTTTATAGAGTAAATCTGCAGCGTCATGATATTTGGACCCGAAAATTCCCCAATCATTGAGTTTCTTCTCAGCTTTCTTCACCAATTCTTCTCCTCTCGATATTTGATCTCCCTTTATGAAGAGGCCGTTAATCACTACAATAGTTAAGCAAAATATGATTAGTAACAAAAAATTAGAAGTATTAAGAATTGATTAGTGGTAAAACAAACCTGATTTATCCAACTTCATATTATTAGCAGTTTCCCTAAATTTCTTCACAGCTTTCTTCACCAATTCTGATATTTGATTCCCCATTGTGACGAGAATTTTCTAAACCAAATTTCAACTAAATCCTATTTAAAACCGTACTTACAAATAGTACTAATTTGACTCAAAATAGAATTGTTTGGAAAAACAATTAACGATCAAAATTACCATCCTTGTCAAATTAGGTAATATGTATTCATATTATCTCGATTATTCATATTTAAAAGAAGTGGTTTATCTGAATTGAAATTTGTTATGAATTTATTAATTAGTAGGATAATATGTAATTATTTTAAAGTGAATTTATACTCTTTCTGTTTTTTTATATGCCATTATTATTATGAATAATTGGTTCATAATATTTGTCATTTTAAAAATCAATGCATAAATTACAATATTTTTCCTATTATACCCTTAGTTAATTAGTTTTGAATATAGATATTTGACCGACCTAGGAAAACTAATAAGTCATTAATATTCATTGTAATTACTTTATACATTGATTAATTACTCTCAATATTGCACTACTCTATAAAATCTCATTTTGAAAGCTAATTCAACAAACAAAAAAAAAAAAAAAAAAGACAGCGAAAAATAAAAAATAATCGTGAAAGTTGAAGCTTCAATAAATTTTATCAAGGAAGATGACACTTCAAAAGGTTTAAAGAGTGTAAAAATAGAAGACTCAACCATTATATGTGAAGGCCAATTTGAGAAAAATCAAGATCCAAATAAAGAAATTTTGCACAGTTTCGACTTGAATAAATTTTCAGACGAAGCATACAAGGATGAAAAATTACAACATATATTTAATACTATGCTAAAAAAATTAGTCTCAAAGTTTTATTAAATCCACATCTTTTTTCTTGTGATAAATAAAGAAAAAGTACCTCTTATATTGATAATAAGGTGAAGTTGATCATGATCTAGAAAAAAGAAAGTGAATGAAAAACTTTGAGTTGTTTTCCGTATCAAACTCTAGGTTGTATACATTCAGAATGTTTTTCTGCTTTTGAAATATTTAAATATTATTATTTCAAAAGTTGTATAGTAATTTTTGAATTGACTTATTTTAAATATTTTTAAGCTGAAAATAGCTTTCAAGCGCAATATAGAAAAAATTTGTACTTTTGATGGGAATTCAACTGAGAACCCTATGCGTGAAAGTTTGAAACCTTGTTGGTAGTCCATATGTTGAATCAAGGGCAGGCTAGTAAGGGTCTAGGGGGTTCATCCGAAAGTTACATTGTACATATAGTGAATGTTGCAAACACATCTATGAATTCTGGCTCCAGCACTATGTCGAACTTAAGTTGGGAGTCAAACTCAATCAGTATAGAACGTCAGTCATAATGCCACTCACGTCTTTTTTTCTTTTCAACAAGTCTGCTAAATTCTTTTTTTTTTTTGTTCTTTTATTTGAATTCATAATAATAATAAACACTAGCGGGTTCTTTAATGAAAAGAAAAGTGGATTGCCGAAATGTAACACTTAAGTAGAGCATGATAAGTAAACAATCCTAGAAGAAGAATTAAAGTAAGATCATATTCCCCAATCATATACTAGCTAGAGGTGTCGTTTTTATTTCGAAAAGTCTAATTGTGATCATACAAAATAAAATAAGCGAACTTGGTATTATAACATGAAATAATCGTCCTGACCGTCCCATTGAATCTAGCGAGGGGCGGCTCAACGTAATTGGAGGCCTAAAGCGAAATTTCAATTGACGCCTAACAAATTTCATACATATTTATTTTAAAATTTATTTTTTTAATTATTTAGATGCAAATTATTACTTAATTTTTTTATAGATGATTTTTTTGAGTACTTCTTTTTATTTATAATTATTAGTTTTAGGTAAGATTTTATCAATTTAATGTTGAAAAATATTATTTTATTGAAGCAATCATTATATGAATTGTTAACACAATTCTATAAGTAATAAGTTGATAAACTTCAAGCAAAAATGAGTTTTAAAAAATAAATAATGTGAATGTTAGCAAAGAAATGTAATAAAAAATATATACTATATACTTTTTATTATAAATAATTATTTTTTTAATAAAAAAATAACACATAATTTATTCTTGATAAAAATTGAGACCTTCCAAAATTGGGGGCCTAAGGCATATGCCTTAATTTTTATAAGGCAGAGCCGCCCCTGATTATCTAGCTCCTTCACCTTCAACGCTTCCTTCACCCTGAGAAAAACGGGTGTCCTCCAATCATCCTGTTAAGTGTGATGAACAAAAAAGAAGCATCATAAAATGCGTTAAGGTTGATTGAGCCAATGAAGTACAAATTTAAAATGTGTTAAATTTTCCAGCTTTGGACTCGTTGTTGGAACTGTCATGTGGAGTCTCATATATAAATATCGTAAGCCAAAATGGTTTGTGGAATTTTTTTAAGGCATTTTTCCAAAAAAAATGAGAAGGCAAAGAAAGTGAGCTCAGAGACGGCGGACATGCTTGATATGAATTTCCTTTTATTGTTTTCATATGCTTGATATATGGCAATACAATTGTATGTAGCATTAATGTTTTTTTCATGTTTCAGTTTATTTCTAAGTGATACTTGAGTAATTCGCATGATCCACCTAAACAAATATAATACATTTACCACCTCTTATGATCAAGATTTGAGGTTTCGATTTAAAATTGTAATTCAAATACTTCAAATACTTACAAACTAAAAGCATGTCATTCTATACACACGGATAGCACTACACCAAAATAGTATTGTCCGCAAAAATTTAATTAAATGTCATTGCACATTCAAGATTACTGTAGTTAATGCTCTATTTTTTATATTCAATTTAAAAATCAATACATAAATCAAGATAAAGTTTCATTTCAAATGTTTATCTAAGTATATTTATATGCCAACTAAAGATGAGATTTGATATCTAGACTTGCCAACCCAAACAAATGTAAACGTTCCAAACAAGATAGGGCTGTCAGTCGGTAAAAGTCACGATTTATCCCACCAAGGCCTTAACTTATTTGCCTTTTCTAACATGTCAACTCCGTTAAATAAATCACTTGCGACAATAGGTATCATCTGCTTGACTATGTTCATTTCACAATTAGTGGAAACAAAGATGCTAAGCTCATCAAACATGTCTCGTGGCTCTGCCAGTAATGATGTAATTTTTTTAATTTCTCTTACATTAGTAATTATTAAAGAATATATTTATAATTTTTAATATAAATTCTTATATATATATGTGTGTGTGTGTGTGACGTGAAAGAATTAAACAGGATGATTAATATATAATCGAAATGACAATAAATATTAGAATTATAAAAATAACGTTTCAATTCATATTATTACTCTGTGTTAATATTTGATGTTATATTTGTGTTGAAATATTATTTCAATTATATTAAAATCTTCATAATTTGATACACAATTCTTCAATTATTGTCATTTATAGTTATTTATACACAAATTATCTAATTACATTTATATGTATGAGTACCTTGAAAATATGTTGACATGTGTTCCAATACTATACTTTGATTCTTATTGTTAAAATGCTTTTGATATTCATAAATGTTAGGATTAATTTAATGTAAACTTTTAAAATACTAGGACTCCATTTATATTCAATTTATTTTTATCCATATAAAAAAAAGAAGTATAACTTACATAAATCACATAGTGTAAAGAGTAAATTACATCTTATCCCTACTTTTTTCCTAATTACAGTAATCCCTTAAAATTTATACCTTCCGGATACATAAGTTCCCATCCGGATACATTAATTCACCATTTGAATACATTAAATTTAATACAAGAAAAAATCTTTTTGTTGCACTAAAAAGGGAATAAAATCTGAAAATTAATTAAATCCCATAAATTACGCTTATGTTTATTCTTACTCTCAATCATACNTAGTGTCACGCCCCTAGCCTACACCCTGGGCGAGACCGGCACTCGGAAACCATTGCTGGCCCCAAGCGAACCCTTGGCCTGGCTTTCTTAACTCAGCGAAAACCTAACTCAACAGAATAACTCAATGCAAAGCAAAGTCATAAGACAACTTAACTGATACAAATCTGGCCAAAAAGACACCTCGGGTCTCAAAATAGAATATTTACATATATACATAGATGAGAGACTCAAAACTAACTAACTGACTGTCTATGAAGCCTCTAAAATACTGAGATGGATGTTGGGACAAACCCCGCAACATCCTAATAAAACAAAACTTAAGAACATAGATAATTGAGTCCTTCGAAATGCAAGGAGGCTCACCACTTACTCTGGAGTGCTCAGCTGGATCAACGGCGTGCTGGATGCTAATCCTGGGTACCTGCGTCTGCATCATAACAAGATGCAGGCCAACTGGCATCAGTAGATGGAATGTACGAGTATGCGAGATGGACCGCTAAACAACAACTTAAGCTTGAAAAGAGATGCAGAAGAGAACTTACCTTGGCTCTGTTCAACTCAAGAATAACTGAACTCAGTATATAAAGCATTAAGACACATGCAATATATAAAGCTTGTAAAACTTATTAAAACATGACGTAAAAATCATATTTTTTAATATCATGAAAATACCATGCTTCATTTCGAAATCTACTTGTGCAATGCATGAATGAAGTCTCATACCCCCATCCACACTAAGCAGAACTTCTCGAGGAACCAAGCTCTTTTTACTGTGGGAGTTCTTTAACCGATAACCACCACTACATGCTTAAGTAGTGATACAACGTTTTCCCTCACGTTGCCCAAGGACCATCCTATACTTTGCCGTGATATAGAAAGCTAATGATACAACGTTTTGCCTCACGTTACTCGAGGACTATCCTATACCTGGCCGTGGTATAGGAAGCTATCTTTACCAAGTGGATCCACTAGCTTAATCTTACGTGATCATCTAAAAAGTATGATCCGAGAAATCCCATGTTTGGCTACATGGATCTTATGGAGAGTTGAGTTAATATGAACTCGTGTCCCCAATTCGGTGCTCAAGACTACTCCCAAAAATACTTTAGCTCATAAGTGTTTTAAACACATCTTTCTTTAGTTGAGATAATTACTCAAAACTTAGCCCAAAGGCTCTTGAAAACTCTTTCTAAAAACAACAAATCAAAACCATATTTATAATATGATCATTGATGACTCGAGATATTCATACTGCTTAGACATTGATGGTATGTCTAGAGACCATACTGTTTAAACATTGATGACATACTCGATTTGTCATACTAATCATGTTTTAGAAACTCTTTCGCAAAACTCATCTTTTATCAAAAAGAGATAGTACTCAACTGCTAAAAACTCTTTTGGAAATCTCAATTTCCTCTCATCTTAAATGTGAAAACATTTATAAACTTCTTTGGGAAATACTTAGTTCCCTAATAACTTTTGAGAAATGAACTCAGCTCTTGACTCTTGACTTATCTCAAAACTCGATACTCTTTACTTGACTTGAAACTCTATACTTAACTTGGAACTCTATACTTGACTTGGAACTCGATACTTAACTTGGAACTTGAGCCTTAGAATGAAGTTAAAACGTTCAATGAAGACTCTTGAAAACTTTGAAGACTTGCTTGGACTTAACTTCTAAGCTTGACTTCTAATTTCACTTGGCTTCTAACTTCACTTGACTTGGAAACTAACTTCACTTGAATTGGAATTATGAATTCAAGGTGTTTGATCACATGTTATGGAGGGATTCTTGATGTTTAGACGTACTTTGGAGTGTCGGAAACAACTATGAAACATAGGTATAATACCTAGGAACATGCATGAAAGAGTAGGGAATGAAAGGGGTAGGTTGGGGTCCTTGGCGCTCTGCAAGGCGCGGAGCGCCAGCCCTTGAAGTTCAGAAGGCCCTGCTGGCGCTCTGGCTGGCGCGCCGCCCCAAGGGCTGGGCTTCAGAGCTCCTCTTGGGGCGCGCTGGCTGGAGCGATGCCCCAGTACTTTTCCCCGAAAACTTGGCTTTTCTCCTTCATTTTTCCAACTCTAATCCTCCCCTACCTTCAATGGTTTCAAACCCAAACACTAAGGATCATAAAATCCATCAACCTACTAGAGATACAACTCAAAAACACAACCCAAATCATGTCCCACAACCAACAAGAACTTCAACAACAAATCCAATCTTTTCTCAAATAAAAAAATGAGTTTGGTGTGTGGGGGAAAGGATCAACCCACACTAAGAACTCACATACCTTGATAGGGATCACCCCGACGAAAATCCACGACGATCTTGACGAATCTTTGCTTCTTCTTTTTTCTCCTCTTCTTCTTCTCTTCTTCCCTTCTTCTTCTCTTCTTCACTCCAAACCCTAACTCTTACTCTTTTAAAATGGAACAAAAATGATCCAAAAATCAGCCTAACACTAATATATAACCAAAAGAAATAGCTAGGGAAAAGACCAAAATGCCTTTAAAATTTTCGGACGGATTCCTTGCCAACTGCCCAACTTCCAAAGGGCATAACTCACTTCTACGAACTCGGAATTGAGCAAAATTGGTGGCGTTGGAAAGATCATCCCACAAGCTTCACAACCATAACTGGAACTACTCCTAACTCATCCTGAGCTAGGAGTTACGACTTCTCAAAGTTGGCCAAAAATTCACTGATTTCCATACTTCGCCAAATTTCCAAAACTTTAAAATTCTTTCCAAAAATGAAAATTTCCAATTCTAAGCCTCTTCAATTATTTCACATTGCCGGATGTTACATTTAGCATCCTGGTATTTTGGTGCGTATTCAAAATTGATTTTTTTTTAAAACTATTTTATTTATTACATTTTCCATGACACTTTTTCTTAATTATTCTCAAAGGATAGGTCACCTTTTTATATTTAAATTTAATATAACTTAAAGTCTTTTTATTTCATTTTTAATAATACACTTTATGATTATAAAATTTCAAAAATATATTAAAAGATAATTATTTGTTTTCTTATAATGTTTGTTTAATTAAACATTAGTCAACCATCATCGTATAAAATAATAAATAAGAAAGTATTGTCTTTATGAGTTTAGTAGTTCCAATTCACATGTTGTATTTTGGCAGATTTATGGAAATTTCCTTGTATATTGTTTAACTTTATGAATAAATATTAGATTATCATCTAACGTTTTGAATAATTGAAGAATTTTCAGATGTAGGCTATATGTTTTTTCATAATATGTTTAGATTATCAGTCAAAAATATAGTCACTCGAATTTAATTTTATTGTAAAATTATTATAATATTTTATAATGACAAAATTAGTTTAACTTTTTGTAATGAAGGGAACTTCCATTGACTATTACACATTAAACATAAGAATTTGTAAAAAAGGATAAAACTAATACGATTAAACAAAAAATTATGACTGGTTCGATACATCCTAGGTGAACCAATGAGGAAGATCCAAATTAAATTAAATTATGTCCTAATCTAATTGGGCCATCTTCTTCGTCCATCTTCTCTCATGCCAGTCTTCTACTTTTAGCTGATCGTCATATCATATGAATTAGCTCAACGAACCTTGAGTTAATTTGTTGTAGAGAGGTGTGGTGGACATAGTTCTTCGTCTTCGAGAATGGATTTATCGATCCCATTTACGATCTTTAAATTTTACTTCCTCCGTCTCAGTAAATTCATTTGATTGGGCACAAGGTGTATAAAAAAAACTTTCTAAATTTATGATTTCAGACGTGTCATAATTACATTTCTGCGGCTATAAAAGCATCTCATTAAGGGTAATGAAATTAATTTTTTTCTAAATTTAGAAAAGAGTCATTCTTTCTAATCGATCTAACAAGTTACAAGGAATTATTTAGGTTCACAAAAATTGAGATCCACATATATATAGATGAACTCATTCTTCCAAAAATGATTTAATGTTAACAACCTCAAAAGTCGAGTTGATCAAATTTAACTTCTGAATCTGCACCGCCGTAAGTGGTGGAGACTTTATAACGGCAAAGAGGGCAAGAATTACAAATGGAGAGCCATTTGGTGAGACAATTTGCATGAAAAACATGACCACAAGGCATTTTTTTGCCATGATCATTAACACTTGTTTGAAAACCTTCCATACATACTATACAAAGGCCATTTTCACAATTAACACTAGGCAATTGAACTTGAATACTCACGTCATGATCATCAAGAGGCGTGAAACACCGCGGTGCTGGTGGCTCAGCCGTGTCACCACCTGAAATTCCGACCACTGTTAACGCCAAATCAAGATCGAAAACTTTATCCATATAAAATGAAAATATGTAACTTATGATCAATTGATTCTACTAGATATTTGAACATGTACTATATATAGACGATTTAATAAAAAAACAATTAAAAAAAAAAACACCTCATACCCCATGCTTCACCATTGGGTGGTGGGTTGGACAACAACTTTAATGTCATGAATTTGGTTTTCTAGTTTTATAATATAAGTAAAAAGTAAAAATTAAATATGTGAGATTACAATATAATTACTTAGAAATAATCAACGTATAGTCTGTTGACAAAGAAAATGTCGTATGAAAAAAAAATGGGTTAGTTAATTAATCTACATAAGGAAAGAAAAAGTCATTGTGTTTATATTTAAAGGTTCGAGTTATATATAATTATATATTCTTAGTGTAAATAAATAAATTTTGAGTTTAAGTCATATACATAAGAGGTAACATTTTTTTATTTTCTTGTTGCACAGCCACTTGACCGTGCTTTTCAATTTTTTAGACGATATTGCAACAATAATAATATTATACCTAGTGAAATTTCATAGACAAAAGCTAATTTAAGACGATATTGTGTACATATTTAATTAGATTATTGGGACAATATATATATTTTTGGATAATAAGTCAATGAATGATCTGAAATTAGGTGAACATATTTAAGTACAATTTGGCAAGTGACGATACAAATTGACCAAGTTGTCTAAGCTCTCAAATTTAATAACTCAACATATCAATTCTTGATTAAGATAGAGGTGTGGGCAAGCTTCCTCATTGATGGACATGTTTCATTGTCGTATTTATGTATATTTTGATTTGCTGAACTTAAGCCGAGGATCTTTCAGAAACAGTCTATCTACCTGTATGGATTGTCGTATTCCCTTTATGGATTGTAAGTAGTAATTTGACGAACTCATACACATTGTGAAAACATTATTTTGGAGTTATGAAACAACAAATGAAGTAGAAAACAGAATTTATATATCATACTATATAGTAAAATACAAGAAGGCTAACATTCATTGAATTTATAAGAACTCAAACTTTCATCTTGGCTCAAGAAGTAATCGCAACATTTCCTCCACAAAGATAACTAAAGACTTGTTTAACATTCCCTCTTGACGGACGAGCATTCACAGCAAATTGGCAGATAAACACCAATCGTCGCCTTAACTCCAATTTATTGATTCGTGTCTCGTTAAAAAATCTCCCTTCATCAAAGTGGCCTAAGGAAAGTACACGAAAATTAGAATATTTGTCTGAAACCTCAAGAAGAGCTACATTTTCCCGATTATTGAGACAAAAACAGAAAATCGGGATCGTTAATGGATTATGTACGAGAGCTAAATTTTGTTTTAGTTACAACGGTCAAGATAACAATTGCAAATTGAAATAAGATATCCATACGTACCTTTGTCATCGAATAATGACATCAAGATTGCTAAGCATACACAGATGCTAATATCTTCCCCTGAAAACACAAACAAATAACTTTGTGAGCGATAATTTTGTCTTTTCCAACGACAGTCATAGACAATTATCAGTTAGCGTATTGAGAAGAAATCAGACAACTACATCGTATCGTCTTCAAAGACCCCACCCCACACTAACCTCACCCAAGAACAAGAAACTAGATGTAGGACCAAATGTATTCAGTTTTCACCATCAGATAGCACAAGTCAAATCACACGTGGAAAACAAACTCAACAACATAGTAAAGCCATACTTACCACTATTGCAGCAAACTAGGAGTTTCTTTCCTTTTCTCAAGTTGTTCTTGGCAAAATTCACCGCTGAAGGAAGATTTCTTAACAAAGAAGACCTGTCAAACTTCGAGCTCTGTATTGTTCATAACCCCAACCACCAAAAAAAAAGGATAAAAGAGAATAATTATTAGCTAACAATTAGGTAAATGGACAATATATGTTTAAGGAAGTCATACACACCACAATAGATAGGTTTAAATGGGCTCCAGATTCCTTGAAACAAAAAGAATTAGTCTCCAACTCACAACTCAATACACAATCGACACCAGATGCGTCCTTAGCTGCATGGTAAATCTTCAATCAGCGTGACCATTGCAAGAAGTTCATGAGAAAAATAAACCACTAATGGCACCAAATAAATAAAAGAAACGAGAAAAGAATTACTACATGATATGCTCAAATTTCAAATAAGGTAGCATTCTACAAGGATATGGTTAATCACATCCCACATAAGAAGTATACAACTCGTAAAGCATTAAGATCTAAAAGCATAGCCCAATCTTCGGACTACCAAGTGGTTGACCAACCTACACTTTCAATTCACAACGCATATTGCTAGATTCAGAAGTAATATAAATTCAATAACAGAACAGATGAAGCATACCAAGCTGAGTTTTGCCAACTGCTAGATTTGTTTCCCCCAGCCAAGATATGGAATTTTTATCATACGACTTCTCATCTATGTTCATACATTGAAGCTCCAGGTCTAGCTGTTCTTGATCAGGAAAATGGCCACTACTCACAGAAGATTTTGAAGGCTTAATAGATATTTGAGGAGCATTTTCTCCCCTTTGTGCACGGTATACCCTATCTTTTTCAACAATATCAGCTACCGTCTTATTACATGTATCGGGACCAGAGTTTATGAGATCATAAGCATGTTTCCAGAAAAGAGATGATGACAGGCCCCTTGCCCAACTTTCCTCATCGTCTCCAGCTCCAGCTATGTACCTCCAACTAAATTCAGAGGTTGTTCTTTGCTGAAAATTGCTACTTGGGGAGGACGTTGAAACAAGTATTATTGGAGTGAAGTCCCAAGAATCACAATCAGGTACTTCATTTAACCAGATCACAGTTTTTTGTGAAATCCATAATGGGCGTAGTGGTTTTTTTAGGGATAAAGCAATGGAGGCAATATCAGCTCCACTGACCTCCAGATCCTTGGTCCATCCGTCTAAACGCTCCTCAATAAGCGCTCTTTCAGTATTTGAGACCCACAAAGGGAGATGCAAGGAACAATCCCAGCTATATGAGTCCTCATTAATAGTATTACGACACTCTGTAGAATCATTTGACTCCTGTCCGAACGAATTCACAGAAGATATCAGTAAGCATATCAATACATAAGGCATTTGTGAGTGTACAAGGATGAGCATTTGCAGGAGCATAATTACAATTTATCATAAATAACAAGTCTACGTTGCACATTATGTATAAAGTTTCAGGTCTGATGCAGTCTTTGACAAGATAGACGAGCAAAAAGCCCGACAGATCACAAGCCTTGAATTTCTTTACATAAAAATCCCGATGTTTTACTTTCATTATATCTTTTTCCCCTTTCAGTAAGTACATGGCCTCTAATCTTTCAGAGACCAGCAACATTAATGTTGACGTAAGATGGAAACAGATATTTTTGTGCTCCTTTTCCTCCAATTTACAGTTAACATTTACAAGTAACTAACTATTTATTTCTTCTTGTCCAAACTAAATTCTTCATCTGCATCACTATATAAATTATACATGTCTCTGAATATCCGTTGTGTCAAATAATCAAGTAGATACCTAAGTTCAATAATCTTTTCAGTACATAAAGTAATGTTAGCTCACCTTTACACATGTCAAAATTACATTAACCACTACACCGAAAATGATCTCTAGCGGCTATTAATGAACAACAATTGCTTAATTGTCGCTAATATGTTTTTTTGGAGGCAATTAGCACTCTTTGTAAATGTCCCTAAAGCCTATAGCGACATTGGTTACAATGGCAATTAACTAATGCTGGTAAAGGTTTTAGCACTCTTTGTTAATGTGCATATTTCTTGCAGCTAAAGTTGTTTTTGTTATAGTGAACAGTAACTAATAATCCCTCCATCCCATTCTACGTGAAGCTGTTTGACTAGGCTATAGACACATCTATCCAGAATATAATTACACATGATACACAAAAATGCATGATTTTTACGACAGACAACTAAAATCTTTCTTTTGATACAGAATAAGATATTAAACGTTCTACATTCCTAAATCATACACCAAAAAGAATAAACTGTTACTTACATTCTTTTCTGCACTACCATTCAAACCAAATCTCGTTCTGTAATTCCTGATGGCACGATTCAATACACACGTCCAAATTGGTATCGTCTTTGACATACTATCTGGAAACCGCTTCCCTTTCCTTGTTGAATCAATAATCATACACCCTCCCTTCTGTCCTAACCATCAATTAGCAATTAGCTTCCAACTATATCATGTATATAAACAAAGACAGTCCACCTCCATCAAAGTAAACAAAGATATTACATATAATTTATAATGCTGTTAAATACAAATATATAACCAAGTCATGTGGAACAATGTGATGTTATAAATTCTAAACTCTCAACTGAATCTATGCAATTGAATAAGTCTAGTCTGTAATTCAATGAAAATCCATATGTAATATTATGCATCAATACACAAATTCCGCGCAATTAATTATAATGAGAGGCTTTAAATATATAAACGGAAAGTTACCAGCAAGAAGGGCGACATGGAGATTAAGTCGAGATGTATTGAAAGACCAATTATTGGTGTGTCCATCAGTTGATTTGAAATAGCAAGTAGAGTGAAATTTCAGAGAGTACCAAAGTCCACAACGGAGATTTGCTAACAGCGGAAGCTCCGGCCATAGCTGAGCAATCTCGCCGACGAATATAGAATCCTCGTAAATGGATCGTAGAGCGTTGTACAGAGTATTTTCACTTCGTTTTATAGTTCTCGAAGCTTTGTATATGTTCAAGTTTTCTGGATTCTCCATTGAAAGGAAAAAATATAGAGTTTGCAGATCGCAAAATTTGTGGTGTTAGCTTTTGTGGTGTTAGCTTCGTTTTCACTCTTTTATAAGGGGAAGTACAAGTTGGGCTTCTTATTATAGGTATTTGGGCCACTTAGGGGTGTCCAAAGGAGGAAGTATACATATACCCGATTTTGAGATCATCATTTAAGTTATATTCATATTCATATTCATTGCCCACAAATTTCGCAAATTTATCAAACTTAAGACAATCGTATCTAAAGTTCGATTAAGGAAGTGCTAACTTTAAATAATGTTGTGACTGAAGTTCCTTTGTGGCAATGCATACTTCATACGAGTATGACTAAAGATCTTTCGTGACTAATCGTTAGAAGTAATTTCGTTATATTTTCATTAATGACATTTTCTTAGTGTTTTTGTGTCACATATAGGAATTTAAGATTTTTAAAATATTTTTCATATGTATTGGTCATTTTTAGAAATTAGTCGATCGACTCCGTGGGGCCCGCCAGGATGGGCTTCATGGGCCTAGTGACCATCACTCATTATATTTTCACCAATGACTTTTNNCGTGGTGCCCGCCAGGATGGGCTTCACGGGACTAGTGACCATCACTCATTATATTTTCACCAATGACATTTTTTTGGGGGGAAATTTTCACATATAGTCATTCAAAAATAGCTTAATTATGTTCAATAACTATAATTTGCTAATTATGATTTGTAGCTACATGTTTTGGGGAGGAGAGTGGCGAGCGATATTGGGAGAGGGAGGAGAGAGGCAAGCAAGAGAGGGCAGAGAGTGGAGAGAGGTGAATTATATATGTATATTTGTCAAAATAATTAATATATGTAACTGGTATACATATATATTTGTATATCTGGGGAGCAAGATTGGGAAAGGGAGGAGAGAGGGCAGAGAGTGGAGAGAAGCGAACTGTATATGTATATCGGTTAGATAATTGTATATATGTAACTTCTATATATATATGTATCAATTATTGTATTTGTATATCTGCATACAATTTGAATTCGTATACAATTGAATAGAGTTAAAACATTTGTATTTGTATATCCAATCTCTCTCTCATTTTATACAAACACAAATTATACACTATATGTATTTGTATAATTTATGTTTGTATAAAGCGAGAGAGAGCGAAAGGCAAAAGAGAACTGGGCAAGGAAAGATTTGTATTTGTATAATTATCAGTGTATAGGACAGAGATATATGTATTTGTATATCTCGTCTCTCTTACTTTATACAAACACAAATTGTACATTTGTGTTTGTATAAAGTGAGAGAGAGATTGAGCAGGGAGAGGAGAGATGACTGAAAAAGAGAAGAGTGGTGAGCGAGATTCCAGAGAGAGGGGAGAGAGGCGAGAAAGAGAAGGTAATTATAGCCAAAAGTAAGTTTCAAATTGTAATTAATGCAAACTATAGTTATGTTAGCTAATTAACTAGTATATGTTTGTCTAATCGCGCATTTTTTCCATTTTTTTCAGCATTTCAGTGTCACATAATAGGAATTCTAATTTCTATGAATTTTTCATGTGTGTTAGTTCACTGATTTTTCAAAAATTGGCCGATCAACTCTGTTGGCCTCCAAACTAGGCCAGGTCCGGCCTGGTGACCAATATTCGTTGCATTTTCATTTATGAGATGTCTTTTCAGCATTTCGATGTCATAAAATAAAAATTCAAAATTTTAGATAGTTTTTTGTGTGTTAATGATTTTCTAGAAATTAGTCGACTGACTTCATTGGCCCCCAAACTTGATAAGGTCGTTCCTCACAAGCCTGGTACACTCATTATATTTTCACTAATGGCATTTTTTCAATGTTTCAATGTCACATCATAAGATTTCTAAATTTTATGCGCTTATCACGTGCGTTAGTCCATATATTTTCTGAAAATTAGTTCACTGACTCTGTTATAATGTCTCAAAATGTGTTAATATATTTTTCAAGCAACTCGAAAAAAAAACTTACCTTTTTTTTTCTCCATACAACAAACAACAATAACATACCATGTGTCACTCAACAAGCAGGATCTGGGAAAGCAAAACGTACGCAAACTTTACGTCTATTTTTGTAGGGCATAGAGGTTGTTTCCAATCAACCCCCACTTTTCTCCATAAGTTTTAATCTATTTTATATTTTTTGCAGCTTTGAGTGCACCAGAGGAGACAGTAGAAGCAGGATTAAGTGCCTTCCTAATTTTGAATACATTCCAAGCAGTTCCTGCACAATGCCCTACTGTTGCTAATGCATCTCCTGTTGCCTCCCCTGCATTCTCTCCATACCTATTTTTCATTCCAAAAAAAAAATAAATTAATTTAATGTCAATTCATGGAATAATTAAACGGTCTTAATTATTCAATGTTTAGATTGAGAGACAACATTTTAATATTCAGATGTGTATTCAAATTTACATATCTAGATCTTAATACACATCTTAATATTCAGATATGTATTCAGATTCAGACTAGGAATGGTGGAGTGAGGAGAAAATCAATGTGAGATGTCGCGTGGGGTACTTATTTTTTCTAGGGAAAATCGACAAATATACTCTCAAACTATCGTAAATGTTATGCAGATACCCTTTGTCATACTTTTGGGACATTGGTGTCTCTGTCGTCTAAAAACTAGAGCATATATGCCCTTCACTCTAACGGAAGACTAAATAAGGACACGTGGATATTTAATAAATGTCGGGTCGGTGGATAAGATTATGATAATGTGTATGTTTGTTAGTATAAAGGATATATACGCTCTAGTTTTTAGACAGCAGGGGCACCAATGTCCCAAAAGTATAACGAAGGATATCTATATATCATTTACAATAGTTCGAGGATATATTTATCATTTTTCCCTTTTTTCTATTTCTATTGGATAAGTCGGTTTTCTCATTTTTTAATCCTCGAGAAAGTGCTTTTCAAAAATTTTGACCAAAAACATGAGAAAATCTAAACATTTTCTTTCACCATCCCAAGTGTATTTACCTTTGAGTGACCATCCTAGTAACAGCACCAGAAGTTGCAGACAATGTTTGTTTTTCAGCAGCTTCAGCAGCATCTAAAATCTTGTCTACAGTTTCAAGAAGAAATCAATCATATGAAATGGAAAAACAGAGAGACTGAATTGTTGGCTATTTATTTTGCTCGAACTTTTCAAAAATATTATCGAGTGCATGTCGAATCCACCAAAAATAGTACTCCCTATGTTCCAATTTAGGTGTCACTTTTCGTTTTTCGAGAGTCAAACAGTTTAAGTTTGGCCAAAAATTTGCGCGTGAAATCTTCTAATTCTTTGAAATGAAATTTATATATTTGTAAACGGCATAAAAAGTAATACAAGTCACAATAATTTGGCATTTCAAAATAATTAAAAGATGTATGAAAAATTTAATTCCAAAGATAGATTTGTTTGAATCTCGAAATCTGAAAAGTGTCACACAAATTAAAATGAATGGAATAAATTTATAAAGAATTCAACACAATTACAAAAATATTTTTGAAGAATTCGAGCAACGTTGCGGGATACTTACTGAGAGCATCAAGTGAAGCCAATAGAACTTCTCCAGGGACCATGGTCAAGAATTGTTTGCCAGCTTGGGACCTAACCATAGGCCCCATAACTGATCCACTTGCAATTCCAACTCCATTAAGCATAGATTTGCTCATTTTTTCTGTCATTTTGGACAGCTTCCTCACACTACAAACAAATTCAATGGCACCTTTTTGTAAGTTCAAGTCTTTATGTTGACTTTGTGGACTCTAGATAAAAATACTTTTTTCTTTTTAACTTTTTTGGAGAATGGTCCTAATTATTCTTTTATTGTATTGAATATCTTAATTTTATGAGATAAAGCATAAGTATACCCTAAATTGTTATCGAAATCTCAAAGACACACTTTAATTAAATTAAGATCTTATTATCCTTTGAACTCATTTTTTTTTTTTTACTTTTATACACCTTTTGGCTTACGTGGCATGCTCCATGACTCCATGCAGTTGAGGCGCGTGGGAGGTATTTGGATGCCACGTAAACCAAAAAAGTGTATAAAATTACAAAAAAATAAGTTCAATGGGTAATAGGACCTTAATTTAGTTAAGATGTGTCTCTGAAATTTTGATCATAATCTAGGGGTACTTGTATCTTATCCCTAACTTTATCATCCGTTATGTTTCGTGATCATTTGTACTCGCTCTATTTCTTTTAACTTGTCAAATGTTGACTTGACACACCTATTAAGAAACAATAATTGGTATATAGTGAGTTTACTATTTTATCTCTTTATAGAATTTTAAATGTATTTACTGACTATATTTTTCAAAGAGTTTAACTCAATATTAATAAATTGAGGGTATAATAAAAAGAAAAATATTGTCTTTTCTTGATTTGGCATAAATAACAAGTAAAAAGAAAAAATAAAGTTAGAATTTTTTATTTTTAAAAAAAAATTTAAGTAATTTTTTCTCCAAGAGTATTTATATGTAATCTAGAAAAATATTATGGAGTGGGAGTGGAGCGCATGAGCGGGATTGGGGCATTAAACGTTGAGAAAAAGACAATGAACTTGAAATATCACTTACAAAATTTATTTTCTTTACTTCCGCTAAAGAAGTTATCTTCCTGAACTTTTAGAAACTTATTTTACTTTTAAAAAAAGTTCTTCTAAGTGTTTTGACTTTTGACCAATAAAATATAAAAAAAAAAAATAGAAAAAATGTTTTTCTCTATACCAAACACGCCTATGGATCCACATGTCAAAATACTTTTTTGGAGAAATGTCTAAATTTATTCCCAGCCCCCCACCTCTTTTTTTTTAAACAATTATTTAAAAATGTTCTCTATTATACACGTTGGAGCTCCACAAGGATAAATATCAAGAATATAAATGATGTGAAGGTACTAAGATATAAATCTGTGAATTTAGAAATTCATCTTGGCCAATTGAAATATTTTTGAACGGTTTCTTTTTAAGAATAAAAAAGACTTATATCAAAACAACAGATGTCAAGAAGAACAAAAGTCCTTAACATATAGTAAAATTAAGATATTTCGTATAATATATGAACCCTCTTGAACTGTTTATTTTTAAGAATTAAAAAGATTTATATCAAAATAACAGATGTCAAGGAGAACAAAAATCTTTAACATATAATAAAATTAAAATATTTAGTATAATATATAAGCCTTTTTAACCTCTTCCCTTTTAACTTTTTGACATAATGAGATAAAAGAATCATTATTGGTAGACAAAACTTTCTTCTTTTTCTTTAGCTTTTTGACTTAAATGACAAGATTATGAGAAGAATTTTAGTACCGTTTAAGGCTTTCATTGAGTGCACTCTTATTTGTTGTATTATTGCCTTTCTTTTTGGTAATAGTAGAGCCAGAATTCTCTATAGTTGGAATTAAAATGTTTTCTCCTCCCTTTTGTACCTGCATTTAATATCGTAACAAGAAAAAATGAATTTTGAATCTAACTCAATCTCAAATATTACAAGGATAGAGTGAGAGTGACATTAATCTAACACATGTATTAAAGTCGGATTTCAACAAGGAAACAGAGTTTAAGGCTAACTTTAACTTTGAAATAGAGTTACTATTAACGTTTACTAGAGGTTCTATTCAAAGCTTATAACACTTTTCGTTCTGACCTTCTAGCATCGGGCAAGTATCGAACTCTATCCATTGTGTTACCACTTAGTAAAGTCGTATGTTTTTAATAAATAGTGGCTAACCCTTTCCGCTCTCCTATGAAGCAACTTCCAAAATCATTCTTGATGGAGAACAAACTAAACAAAGATAGATCTAGCTTGTAGGCTATGGATTGACGAGATATATATATTAAGAAATTCATCAAACATCCATAAATATAGATGGTCTACTCAATTATTACTGTATTATTAGCTTGAAGACGCTATAAGAACTCATAAACTTTACATTTTGGTTCAGCCTATGACATATTTAATCCAAAAGGTCCCTAAGCATAATACTTCGATTTGGGTACTTAAAAGATCCTTGGAGTGAAAAAACACCCCACCGAAAATGATGGTAGGAAGGCAAGTATGTCTATATATATATATGAGAATGTCTAACAAACAATTCTTCAAAGACCATATAAAGACACAACAACGGATTCCTCGCCCATAGACACATCTTAACAAATAAAAGACAACGCAACAACAACAAATTCAATATAATATATCACAACACTAAAGTGTGAATTACATGGGGATTTTTCTGGGGATTAGTACGAAAATCTGTAGAAAACTTATTTTCCTGCAAATTTTCATATTAATCCCCAGGAAAATCTCCATGTAATTCACACTTTTCTTATAGTGTAAGTGGGGTTTGTGGAGAGATTAGTAGAGTGTACTCATACCTTACCCCATCTTTAAGAAGGTGGAGAGGTTATTTCCGATAGACCCTCAGCTCAAAGGAAGATGTAAGTGAAAGCAGAACCAACAACAAAATAGTATAATAATCGAGTCTAAACAAACAACAAATAGTAATAAAAATCTAAGAATACAAAACTAAGAAGGTTATAAATAGATACACAAACCTGATTAGTGTAAGCATTGCTACATTTGAAAATCCCTTTAACAATTTGACCTGTTCCTTCAGCAATTGCTTTAGCCAAAACATGATTATAATCTTCGATTCTTGGAGCAAATTCTTTCCAATCAATATCACTTTTCCTGATTAAAGATTTTGATGAACAAGTGAACATAGCATTTTTTTTAAGAAATTCATCTAAAACTCCAAGATTTCCACTACCCTTTTCTAAAAATGTCACACCATAACTTAAAGGATGCCCATTTTTAATAGGCAAAGTGAACAAATAATGTAAAGAATCAAGCTTTACTACTGGTTCATCTTTTGTAAGTGGCCATTGAAGTTCATCACCAACTTTTATGATTGTAGCTACACAAACATCTTCTTCAAATATCGAAAAAATTGTGAAAAATCCATTGGAAAGTTCTAGAGTTTCCCCTTCATCCATTAGATGAACTTTGCATGATGGAATGTTTAAAAGAACTTCATGTTTGATGTTCTTGATTTCTTGTGTTTGTATTTGTGACGGTGTTTTGGATATAGGGAAACTTTTGGATTTCTTTGTCTTAAAGAAACTCATTTTCTTTCTTTGTTTGTAGCTTGGAAGAACTTTGAGATATAAAAAGGAATGGGAAAGGGGGGAAAATATTCTTCTAAATATTGTAATTAAGTTTAAGTAATATACGCCGACATTGTTGACAATTTTTATATTATCATATCAGTTGTCATGTTTTGTAATGTTCAGTTATTATAACAGGTAACCTGTCTTATTTTCAAGATTACAAATCTCATATTTTAAGCTAGTTTATAGTGTACCTATAAATATCGATTTAAATCGATGAAAAATTGTTTATATCGACGATATACCTAACTTAAACTCATTTTAAATTTCACTTAAGTTATACTTTAGGTGTACTTATCGTTAGCAAATCGTCACATACTTGTATCCTTGACCCTTATGGAGCTTCAATGAAGTATAATATATGATAATTTTAAAGCATAACTAAAAGTAAACTTATAAATTTTAAATAATTTCAAAAGTATTTTGACACGTGAAATTTATCTGGTTTATTTTAAAATTTTATTAAAATCGAGAATAAATATGGGAAGACTTTTTTTTCTTTCGAAAAGAAGGATGATGGATTTAAAGGGAATATAAAGATGCAAAGGAGATGGCTAATAGAGAAAGTTTAGTACTTTAATTGATTCTATATATTGTTTTTATTGGTACTTATTCTATTCTTCAAAGAGAAGTTGTTATTTAGGTATCATTACTTATGGTGGCTAAAAATTCAAATCTTAATAAACAGGGTTGAAGGCTATGCAAATGAGCACTAAGAATAATGTAACAATCACATTTATTTATTATTATTAATTATTTCGTGTTTGATATCTACTGACTCAACTAATTTAAATTCGCGTTATATAAAGCTTATTAAGCTATAATTTATTCCATTACATTTCTTTGTCCGGAGTGAAATAACATAATTTTAATATTCTTGTTGAAAATTTTAAAATGAGAGTCGATATTTGGCATATTATTTGCTTAAGCAAATTTCAGACATTTTTATATGGAGTTTGATTTGAGAATCTCAAGCTTTAGACATTTTCTTATGAAATCTAACTACATATGATAATACTTAAAACTCTTCAATTTACTCGCGGTACCTTCATTTTATTTCTTTTACAACCAAAATTAAATATTTATAAAACATTAAGTATTGGTCCGTTAAAACCAAAATTAAATATTGCTTACGCAAAATGTTTGACTAGTTTTTAGGGGGGGAAATACTTTTACACTCTATTTGGATCATTGTTACCTATTGTATTGTATTGTATTGTATCATTACTATACCTACAATGTTTGTTTGATTGTTACTTAAAATGTATTTATTGTATTGTTAAATTTCATTGTTACGCAACAATGAAAACCCCTATTTTACGGAACAACCGATTTGGTGTGTTCCCATTGTTACTTAATATCTTTTTCCAATTATATCTTTACATAATATTTCAAAATACTATTTTACCCTTTACCTTATATTATTTAATTCTAGTCAAAAACCTCCTACCCTAGAATAATTAAGGATATTTTAATAAATTTATAAATTACAATACAGTACGATACAATCAAACCAAACAATTAAAATGTTATTAAACAACAACAAACAATACAGTCTAACCAAACATTGTATCTACCATACAATAGAGTACAATACAATACAATACATTATGAAACAATGGGTAACAATGATCCAAACAGAGTGTTTTAAAAGTCAAATTACGAAAAATGGATAAATATCAATGCACTTCTAATATTAAAGATTATTTAAAATACTTATTATAAAATTTATAATTAATTTTTTATTTTATTAAATTAAAATATACATATTCAACTTTTCTATCAATATTATACATAGATGAATAAAAAATAAATTAAATATTGATAAAACATTAACATAACGATTATATAATAAAAAATATCAAGGAAAATAAACTTAAAAACAATTTAACAAAATTAAATCAATGCATACAAAAAAAACTCATTACAATAATAAATAAATATAAGAAATATATTAATAAGTATGTATATATATGACAGAGATATTTTGGTCTTGAAATAAATAATTTATGTTTTTACTTCTCTTTTTTTTTTTAAAACCAAAAATTGTTTTTTTACATTTGAAAGTTGAAACTGACTCTAACAATATAATACAATAGAATGAGTGGCAACATCCAAACAAGGTGTAAAGGTATTTTTATTAATATGGTGATTTTCACTATTAATATATTTTACATCGCTTAATCTTGTCTCTTGCTCGAATTTGATTTTTTTTTTCTTTTTTGCATCTTCGGTATGTTTTCGTATTTGAGCTAACTCAATTTGGGGTTTTAGGGTTAAGCCGCCATTGATGATATTTTGTAACTATATATGTGTTGTAATTTATAATTCGTTTGCTCATTTGTTCAACTATAACTATATATGTGCTCTAATTTCTAGTTGTTTTGCTCATTTGCTCAACTACAGAGCTAAAATTTGAGATATGGAGGCTATTTTGGCGACAGTATTGTTGGGTGTCTTGCTAGCTGTGTTCATTGTGATATTTCGACTGCGGAGTAAATCTGGTAAGCTTTTTAGCTGATTCTGTATAGGTTTTGTTAGAGCGGGGAATAGACGGGTGGTTTGCTAATATAAATTTGCATTTTTGTCGTGAGCTGGTTTTTGGAGTTGAGTTAGACTTAAATGTCATATCTTTACATAGTATCATAGTCAGGTTCATGTTCATCATGTTTGCGCGCTTCTTGTGAGTGTAAAGGGATGTTAGAGTGGGTTAGAGTCCTACATTAGTTGGGAATGGATGTGGTTTGTTTATGTAGATTTGGGCAATCATTTTCTCATGAGTCAGCTTTTGAAGTTGAGTTAGGCTTAAATATTATATCTTTATATAGTGTTAGGGTCAAGTCTATCCCCGATTGGGATCTAGGTTCACGCTCTAGTTGGGTCTAGGTGTAAATGGATGTTTGAGTGGATTAGATTCCCCATTTGGTAGGGAAATGGACGGGTGGTTTACTTATATGTGACTTGGGCAATTGTCCTTTCATGAGTTATCTTTTGGGGTTGAGTCAGGTTTAAGTGTCATATCTTTATAGGTTTCAAGTTTGTAATGTTCTTATGCTCAGAAAGAATTTGATGTTTGATTATTTTCGTTTGTGTTCTACCACAGTTCAGCCGAAAAGAAAGGTTGCCTCAAATGCTCAGAACAAGGTACTTTAACTTACAGTCATATCACATATAATCTTTTTGGTTGTTTGAATAGGTCCTTGATAAGTTACTTTTGTTGTTAAATTCTAGACCTTTCATTTCAGTTGTTCACTTAATAACTATGCTTGTCAAGATAATAGTTTTAGTCGTTCTTACTGTAGGTAAAACAAATTCCATCTTGGTTCCAACTCAACTCCACAAAGCCTACACAAGTTGTCAAGATTTCCCAAAACCATATAAGGAAACTACAACTCATATACTACGTGGGATTTTAATACTGCCGGTAGGCTGAGGGTTGGACATCTAGAGGCTAGAGCATAGAGCATAGAGTATGATGATATGGATGGCCCAACTGGGTAGCCGAACACTAGGGAATAGGGATACTTCTATCTCTAATACCATGTTAAGAAAATGGACCTTGGCCTAACTTGAAGTTAGCTCAAGTTATAAGGATTACTCAAGATCATATACGGAGACTACAACCCATACAATTAATTAACTGATATGAGCATTTGGAGAAGACAAAGAAACAGAAACTTACTGTTAATGGTTTGATATCTCAGATTTCTCCCGGTTTTTTGTAAAACACATGGATATATTAGTTTACTTTGTTGATTACTCCTCGTGTATTAGATTTATCTCTTTATAGATGATAGGTGATGCCCTGCTTGAACTATTCTTATTCTTAAACCTTGTTTGTAGGAGGGGGGGAGAGAGGGGGGGGGGGGNGGGGGGTCTATCCGAATCAAGCCTCTATTTCTGAGGTAGGGGTAAGGTTTGTGTGCACTCTGTCCCCTCCCCAAGTGGTGGCCGGGTGGGGTGAGGGGACGGTGGAATGTGTCTATGAAAGAAGGATAAACCTTAAAGGAAGGGAAGTCCTTTGAGAACAATAAATTGTGTGTTGGTGTTTAAAGCAATTGACAAGTCTTGCATCTATCGTAGTCATTTCTTGCGAGCGAATTATTTTGCTAGATAACTGCACAAAGCTTCATAACTGACCGATTTGATAATTTTCTTTTCTTGTGCATATTGTTTGTGCACCAGCAGTTGTACAATCGCTTTCTCGTCTTTATATTTTCCATATGTTCTGTGATNTCTTGCATCTATCGTAGTTATTTCTTGCGAGCAAAATATTTTGCTATATAACTGCACAAAGCTTCATAACTGACCGATTTGATAATTTTCTTTTCTTGTGCATATTGTTTGTGCACCAGCAGTTGTACAATCGCTTTCTCGTTTTTATATTTTCCGTATGTTCTGTGATTGTGCTGATTCCTTTTCTTTCTTTTGGGATGTGTTCTTTTAAACTGAAGGCAGTCAAATCATATAGCAAAGCTGAAGTTGCACGGCATAACAAGAGAACTGATTGCTGGATTATTATCAAAGATAAGGTCTTTTTGATTCTCTACTTGACCACATAAACCTTACTTACACTTGTGGAATATTAACCTTTTCTGGTCACATTCCTTTCATAATATACTCTCTTCTTCGCTTTTTTCTGTCTTTAGGTGTTTGATGTTACCTCGTATGTCGAAGAACACCCAGGGGGTGATGCCATCCTAGATCATGCTGGTGATGATTCAACTGAAGGTTTCTATGGGTAAGCCTTTGTCAAATATATCCTTCTTCCACTAATTCAGTTAACAACAACAGTGTAATCCTAGAAGTGGGGTCTGATGAGGCTAAGATGTATGCAGACGTTACCACTTACCCCTACCTTTGTGGGTAGAGAGGTTGTTTCCGATAGACCTCGGCTCAATCTTCCACTAATTCAGTTACAGTAGGAAAAAAACCTCTGAGGAGATAAATGTTTACAAAACAATATCCACATGTGTCTGTTTGCTCTAGCGTCCCTCCGATAATCCCTTATGGCTTGACACCAAGTGATTTTCCAACAAGTCCATATCCTTACAATCTTCCGGGAAAATTTATTTTCTTTTTCCAGAGATAAGAGACTTAAAAGTAGCCTCTTAACTATGTAATCACTGATCATACTTGCTCCTATTCCATTTGTGGTTCTGTGTTTTGATTGCCTTATTTCATCAAAGTTTCATTGTTTGCTGTTGTATTAACCATTCAAATCGCGGTCACATTCTTGTCGCAGGCCGCAACATGCTACGCGAGTATTTGAGATGATTGATGACTTCTGCATCGGAGATCTAGAAATATAAATGATTACTTCCATCAATTGATTTGTAACGAATTATTCATGTGATGTAAAAATTCGAGGAGCTTGCCTATCTCATAATAAAGCATCACTTGTGTCTCCGACAACCAATTGCTTCCCAAAAATTTGTTATTTCAAATTATTTATGATATAATCCATCTTCCAAAGGGAAAAGGTATTCTCTTTACTTTTTATTTTATGCCATTTTTAATAAATTTATTTTTGGGTCTTTCTTAGAATAGAATTAACTAACTCTTTCCTTATTTAAATCGAGTTCCTAAGTCGAATAGGTTTAGAATTTTTGCTTCTCAACTCTTATAAACACATAAGATTGTTTGAGACCACTTCCTATTTTCAGCTATTTTTTTTTTACTCTTAATCAAAGGTTTTGAATCACAACATCTATTTTCATATATCATCAACCGCCGCACCATTACTACCTACACCTACAACCCTTTGCTCTCATATCGAGTTGAAAATCAAAAAAATATATTATATGGATATTATTTTGAATCACAGTCGTTCCTCTTCAGATGTTTGTGTAGTATTTAGTCAAATAAAAACACCACAAGAAGAATTAAACATTAGTAAAGATAGCAAAATTTCTTCTTCTTTACCACTTTTATCTATTTGATTTCACCTTGATACACATGAACTATATCGGTATAAACTTCCCAATGAACCTAAACAGCACCAATATTATCGACATACTCGTTCTGATTCACTTCATCTTGAATATTATCATTCTATATACATGTCATACAACTTGTTCTACCATGCTTTGCAAGAAAATATGGAGGATTTGGGAGAGGAGTTTGAAGATAATTATCGTAGTGATATCATCCATGCTGTGATAGACAAAATATGTGGCATTGTTGTTGATGAGTCTAACCATGGACGTGAAAAAGTGGAGGTGTTCGTTGGTATAATGTTCTTCGTCAATCGTTTTGTTGATAAAAATAATTTGAGCGATGATTGTGTGATTTGTTTTGAAGAGCTTGGGAAGGAGGGAAAGGTGATGTGCACACCTTGTTCACATGTGTTTCATGAGGATTGTATAGCAAAATGGTTAGAGAATGGCAATTCTTGCCCTATTTGTCGTCATGATCTCCCAGATATCTAACTATTTTAGTTGCTCGATTGATTGGTTACCTGAACTCTCGATTTCTCATTTTGTAATCTCCTCCCGTTTTCTCTTTTTCCCACCCCAATCTATGTTTGCTAGATACAAATAGTTGATAGGATATGTTCAATAGTTGAATTGAATATAACACTTTGAACAAATTGGGAATTCCAAGCTCACTTACATTATGCTTTTTCTTTTTATAATTATTTGAACAACGTTTTTGATTAGTTAAGGAATACCCATTTTCTTTGTACTAAAATTCCAACTTTAATAAAAAAAATATTGCTCAAGAGGATTATCGTTCACATTTAAATAATATAGAGAAATATTGAAAAGAAAAAATATAATCCATCTCAAAGGGAAAAGGTATTTGTTTTACTTTTTATTTTATTTTAGTAACTTATTTTGGGTCTTTATTTAAACAGAATTAACTAAACCTTTCCTAATTAAATTCGAAGTTCCCAAGTCGAATCGGTTTAGAATTTGCTTCTCAACTCTTATAAATACATAAAGACCGTTTGAGACTATTATTATTTCGTTCTCAATCAGAAGTTTAGAATCACAATATTCGTTTGTCATATATCAACTCCACACCATTACCATAATTTACTACCTACAACTATCACTACCATCCAAAGAAATATAAATATGGAAACTGTATTCTATTACAGTCTTCCCTCCTCAGACGCTTGCGTAGTATTTAGTCAAATAAAAACACCACAAGAAGATTAAACATTAATAAAGATAGCAATATTTCTTCTTCTTTACCACTTTTATCATATGTTATATCATAGGCGAAGTACGTGACATTTTTTATGACGAGTCTAACAAGGGACGCGAAAAAAGTGGAGGTGTCCATTGATGCAATATTCATCGTTAAACGTTTTCTTGATAAAAGTATTTTGGGTGATGATTGTGTGATTTGTTTCGAAGAGCCTGGGAAGGAGAGAGCGGTGACGTGCACACCATATGTACCTAAAGGTTCGCAAAAATAGCTACACTTCAACCATATGTACCTAAAGTTCAAACAAAAATATCATCATTCCTCTCCCTTATGTTGGTAACATTTCAAAAACCAAAATTTCAAGATCAAGTTAGAGTTTGTCAAGTCTAACTTCAGACGTTGTGTAATAAAACTAGTTCCGAAGTGAATAGATATGCAAAATTTATTTTAAAAAATAACATTAGAACTAGAAATTTCAGCACAACTTGCACTAGAATGAGAAGAATAAAGTGATAAAATTTAATACTGAGAAACAACATAACCTTACACTTGTTATCTATTGGTCAGCCACCACCCAAAATACAATCTTAAACTAACTTTGAAATGGACATTAATTTTTTACAAATAAACATTACAATTACAAAAACCAGCCCAAAAGCATGGTAGACCTTAGTGAGAAGAATGAAGTGATGAATTTAATAGCCAGAAACAATAACCCTTACAACTTACAACCTATATCAATGATGTACCCCTTAAGATCAGAATGGATAAAAAAGCCCAAAAAAAAAAAAAAAGGTCAAGCAAATCCTTGGTCACTAATACCAAGGGAGCAAAAGAATCACATAATTTACCACTGACTGGATATTATCTAAATGTGATATTTCTTTGGTTGTCTCCATTGAGCTAAAGTTCTGGACAATGTACTAATAATAGCAACCTTAGGTATTGATCCTTGTTTTCCAAGCAAATCTTTTCCAGCCAAATCTGTAATTTTAGGAACCAAATGCTTGTGTCTGTCAATCTGCAAAAGAAAAAAAGGGAGAGATGATGATTTCTGTTGTTGTTATTCACGACGTGTTTAATTTTCTTCACTAGACAATTCGGTATAATCATGAGATACTAGACCAAGGACAATGGGAGTTTGGAATGTTGTTATATGACTCAACATCCTACCTTACACTTGTAACATGATTTTGGGGTTTACACTCGAATTTTTAATACATGTAAGTGCAAGACAAAGACTGGATATTAAACCGTCTGGAAGTAATTTGAGTATCTAAAGTGTTCCGTTTCAACACAGTAGAAAACATTTCTCTTTGCTACATCTAGCTTTTCTTTGAAGTAATTAGTCTGAGGGATAAAGAGAACTCCGAATCCTAGAACAACCAGATTTATATGAAAGATTATAATGTTGCTCTGAAAGCAGAAGGGTGCCTTAGGAGGGATACCTTGCATATCTTCCCATCTTTCAAATGATATCGAATGCCAGACCAGTTGATGGACTGAGAAAGATGAGAACGCATTGCAGATAGTGGGTATAAAAAATTGTCAACCAGCATTGCAATGAATACCTGCTCAAGTAAGACATCAAACAATTAAACATTAGTGACTTGTATTGAAATAAAAAACTAAAAGCAAACAGGACCATACAGGATTTTCATACTGAAATCTTGATTATTTTAAACCACATTGGTACAACGCTTATTCCTCAATTCTGAACTAGTCAGGCTTGACTATATGAATACTTTGTTTTCCAGTATATAACAAACAAATAAAATTCTTGAGCAATACATTTTAACCAGTTGTGGTTATCTAATTCAAGTGCAATGTACCTACATTTTAATTTTATATTTGTTGGCAAGACTATGTTCAGCAGAAATCTTGTAGTCAATGAAAAATACCAAATCTTCAAAGGTAAGTGGAAGAAACGGAAATAAACTGTTTGGTTTATAGGCGAAGTCTGAATGAACTTACAAGACACCAGTTATAAGAAGCAAGTGACAGTTGAGGTGCCTCGGGAGACAACATATTGCACAAGTGAACTTCAATTCTTGTCAAGTTCCACATGGAAAGGAGTTCAATCACTGTGCATACGGCAAGGCATGCAACAAGTAACAACCCTGACAAAGTACAAAAAATATGTGCATCTAAGAGGAAGAAATATGCAACCAAAGAAGTAATAACTGGAAACCGCGTAACCCGTTCCCAAATAAAAAAATATTAGTTTTACTGTAGCATAAACAGATTATTTTTTCAAAGAAGAGGAATACATTAAATTAATAATAGGATAGACAGATTTTCAAGAACAACTATGAGCTACTTAACATTTCATGTAGCACCTCCCACCCAAACAAAGATACAGTAATTCCAATTACTGGGAATAGTATACTGGTATATAACCAGTCGAATATCAGGATTGAGAATGATATCAGAATTATACTAAAATAATGAGGACATGAAAAGGTTTCCAGCATGTAATAGTTCTGGGAAAAGGAAAAACATGTGACCGAAATGGCTACCACGACGCACTCTACTTCTACTTACACAAAAGAAATGTGCTCACCATTACATGTCATGACTGTCCCCTCAAGAGAGTTTTCTTTAAGATAATGTCTCAGTGCTGCTGCCACATGAATCCCTGCCATGACGTATGGAGATACAAAACCCCAAGACAGATAGCAGTGGGATGTAAATAAAGCCCGATTCATGATCCAGTTAACCTTTGTTGTATATGATTCCAGTACAAATGTTTGCTTCCTCAAATAATTCCAATATCTATACATAAACACAAGTATAAGGTGAGCCAACAGCAAACAGTTATCACATGTATATCAATATTTCATAAAAGATTTTAATCTATTTTTCAGAAACCTAGGGAAGGTAAGATCAGTTGCAAGAGGGTGTGGAAAGACTGCAACCGGTGGTGATGTAATGAGCCTCTTGTGTGCACCTAGAAAAAGTAGCAAAAACCAAAGAAGAATTAAGAAATAATAGTTTCCACCAAAAAGAAAGATTGTGCAAAGAATCATATCTCACAACTAGTCCCTAGAGCACATAAAGCTAAAAACAAGAAGTACCACAGCACCGCAGTGCCCGTGGTTATAAGAGGGCCAATATTCATCTCCAAGAGGGTTATAAAATCAACAGAAGTAGTTATACCAAAACAATCACTGCAACAAAAAAATGCACATAACTATTTAAGTTACATATGTCCTGAGAAATATCTTCCAGTGACAAGAATATCAATACGTAAAAGAGAAAAGACAAAAATTCAGAGGAGAAGACTAGATCATTATACATATTTGCAGGTGAAGAGAAGCATAGTCAGGACAATTCTTAAAATGTCACAAGTTGCAGAATAAGACAATAACTCAAAATTCTGTTTTCCATGAATTTCGGCTATCACAACAGCAGCGAGGGGGATACGCACCAGCTGCATTGCAACTCTTGTGCCGTAATATTTATTTAGGAATGAGAAACTGGAGGTAAACTTTACCTGCTATAGCTGCTAGAGTCATGTCATCTGAGTAGCCCCCATCTCGAAGCCCTGACACTACACAATGGCGGTCGGTTCTAAAATCGTTTGCATGCATCTGGAATTAAAAAGGTACAAAATAACTTGTAACCAGATGCTACATAAGTAAAATGTTTGTCAAATAGAGAATGTGGCTGTACTCATGAAACAGGGAACAAATGTGATGGTAAAAACTAACCATCATGCATCCTCCCCACAGAAAGAATGTTTTTCCACCAGTAGCAAATCCCATAGAACATGGCTGTAAAAAAAGGGCAATGAACCGACAAGGTAAAGAAAATCAGCAAAGCTACAAACTAAGCTAAAAAGGAAACTTTATAAAGCAAATCATCTGCACTAAAGACATGCAAAGACAACATAGACGCATAATCCCACATCTTATAGGAAGCTCATAAACCATCAGAGTTAGAGGAGAAGATTCAACTTGGCCAAGAAACACCATTTAGAAGCTAGAGTCCATGCCCATACAAGATATAAACACAAAAAGAGCCTCATAAAAACCAATTATAGATATAGTTGTCTAGCTCACTGTATCTGACTTCAATTGACATTAATATAACAAAGAGCGCAAACTTCATAACTTCAAGCTAAAATTGAAAGATTTGTGTGTCAACAATAAAGTCTTTACTACAGCTTTTACTTAAGATATAAAAATTATGGAAAAATAAAAACTCCAACCAACAACACACCAACAACAACAAAGCCTCAATTCCAAGCAAGTTGGGTCGACCAGGATCTAAAACTAAAAACAAATAGCTGAGTGACCAAAGCACTAATCTAACACCTTTCATTTAATGTAAACAAAGACTGCAACCAATATTTGATAGACCATCTTACTCTAAAATCACTATCCACATTACAGAGAGATGAACTACCAAAAATAGAAGAAAAAAAAACGAACCTGACAGACAATAAATATAGAGATAAGGGCATAAATGCCACCATACCATGTGATATCCATAAATGCAGTAACTTCCTAAAGTTCCAGATGGTAAATCAAGAGGATATCCTGTTTGAATAAAGATCTGGCAAGCATAAAGACAAAATATGACATCTCTACCAAACAGATGAAATGAAGATTTTATTAGCGAGCTGGCATGCTGTGCCAAAGAAAAAGGTTGCTTCAGGATAGAAATTACATCTGGATTCTTCTCCATTTCAGTAGTAAGGGCCCCAATGGACCCAGGGTGCAACCTAACATCGTCGTCAAGAAATAAGACATACTTTGTATCTTTGTGCATTTGATCCACCCCAACCTGCAAAAAACACCGTCGTTTTAGGTAAGGAAGACCAAAGAAGTACTAGTTCATAAAACAATCTATCTTAAGCGACCACTCAAACATTAAATTTTGATTCACAAACACCGCCCTGGTGCCACACTTGTCCCTCCTCTTAAATATATGTCCATCAGCCACACAAATGGGTTATATAAGCTTGAACAAGAACTGGCTGCAATCTGACTCTTCTAAGGAACAATGATTCAAATTGCCCCTCAAAAAAAAGCTGAAGAATCATAATGTGAATATTGGAAAGAAGAGCAAGAGAGCGAAAGAGAACAGAATCAGAGAGAAATAGGAAGGATTTTCGTGCAGCTAGATGACTTCTTTCTTTACCTATAGAAGTCTAGAGGCAGTTGAAACAAAAAGCCATTTACTTGCTTTATTGCCTTCCCTTTCATCAGTTTGTTTGGCCTACCATGAAATTTTAAGAGTTTATTAAATTATTTAATTTGAATGGGAGTTCTCTTAATGATAAGTTTAGAGTATCATCTCTTATAACTCATGCATCAATAAGTAAAGTACAACATTGAACTCTGCTAACAAATTGTTCCATCTTAGAAAAGCAAAGAATGGTAATAAAAATGACTGTAACCTCCATTCCAAAAGAGGTAAGGATTGGTTTGCCTCATCAATATAAAGAAAAATGGACAAAAAAAGAGCTTCTCAAGATTTCCAACGGTAAACAATAAAATCATGATGCATACCAATTGATTGTGAATCTTCTGACTACAAGTTGTTGACAGACCAGCTACAATAACCTTAGCCTCAACAGCATCCTGCATGCAGTATATGAAACAAGCGATGAGTTTAAGAATGCAATGTATACATGCACATGAGCTTGACATAGACACACAGAGGTAAAATTATAACTGCATGACATAGGAAAATGTCATATCAAAGACATAATTAGGTAAATACTTCCATCCTTCAAATAATAATGACCATCTTTTGATTTGGGCACAAGTTTAATGATCAGAACGCGGAAGAGATTGTTTCTTCTAGAGAGATGATCTGATAGGTGATAGGAAAATCCGGTTACTTCCCCACAAAAGAGAGAGGGGAAAGGAGAGAATACCTTGGAGGTTCTTTAAAATAATGACATTCCTAATGTAGCTGCTTATCATCCTAGGAAAAAACTAAATATCAATGGATCCAGCCATCGACATATTGATTCAAAGAGACCCCTGGTTAGAGTACCTCCTCTAATTCTTCTTCCATGCTCCTTTTCTTTCTTTCTTTCCCTTTTTTTTCTTTAGGATATTTTGCTTCTTTGCTCTTTTCTATGCCCTTTAAGTTTTATCACAAGTCTTAAACTGTTTTCACAAATTCCTTTATTTGCAAAGTTCAAATTGTTCCCATGCCTCTGCTTTGTCGATTTCCAATTAACATGCGACTGTTGAACATAAATTCCGAGAAAGACAAAGTAGAAGAACAAAATGAGAGGTTCTTGGCAAGGAAAGATAATAATAAGAGAAGGGAAAGAAAGGGTACAAAGATCGGTCCAATGATGAAAATATAACAAGGACGTCAACACAAAACCTATATTTCAGTTTCAAAGGCAATAACCAGTTCTCGTGAAATATTGTAATGAATATTACTGCTATGCAAAATCTTTCTCAAAGAATATTAGGCTTTTCAAATTAAAATGATAGTAAACATCAAATTAATGCTGAATATGCTATGCAAATCAAAGGCAAACATCAATGATTAAACTAACAACTAATACCAACTCTTCAATTTTGGAGATATTCGTTTGCTCAACTTAGAAAACCAATATCATGAGGAAGTGTGCAATAAGAAGATATAAACAGAAACCAACTCTTCGAACACAAAAGAAGCCCTACTACCACACCTTAAAATCCGCTAATAAACACTTCACAGCATGATAAGCAGGATCAGCGGTACTTTCAACCACAAAAAGGAACTCCAAAGGACCACCATAAAGAGACGTAATCTGCACCATTCACAAAGGGAACATAAGCAGACCGAGCAGAGTATAAATTATCTGAACTAAGTGAGAAAAAATGGAGCATGCAACTCAAGATTTTCATCGCACATCCAAAATAACATGAATATAAATTAGATACCAAATGGAGAACTAAAAGACAGCATTTACCTTTGTTATTTATGAAGTATATTTTTTTCATTATAAAAGGGCAAACATGCCATATACAAACAGTAGAGAACTATACAAAAAGACACAACAATATGTGACTGAGTCCATTATGTAGTAATGTGGGCTTCTCAGAAGCAACAAAGAAGAAATTAGGCAGCAACCTTGAGATTATTTTCAAGTTGAGAAGATGCCATAAAGAAACCATAGCATAAAGTCAAGTACACAGCTTAATTGAAAAATCAAAGACCACTCCAAGGCAAAAGGTTTCTTATCGTTTACCTGACTTCTCCAGTTGTGTAGATTGTGCTCGCCAAACCCTTTTAAAGGCATTACAACTGTGACTCGGGGCAAATTGGCCTGATTTGAATGCTCAAGTTCATTAATGTCCAATGTAAGGAATGCAAAGCTATTTCCACTTTTCATACTACTCTTCATCCGTCGAATCTCCCTGCCCCTGCAAAAAGAAACCAAAAGCTGCATGAAAATCACTAATCTTAGAATCCATTCATTACCTAAGTTGATTATAAATAATCAGCAAAGATAATTGTCCACCATAAACTCTAAGATAGATTAAAAAGATCCCATACCTAACATAAGCAGCTAAAGCCCATCCAAGAGCCAGGATTAAGACGATTAAACATCCCTGCAGACACAAAGTCCCATAAAAACAACAGAAGAATAGATAAAGAAACAAGACAGGAAAGTAGAAAAGTGTAATGAGAATTATAGTTTTCTTAATTTGCCAGTAACAGATCAAATAATTAAAAGACACACACTGATAGAACGCAGAGCAGTTTAGCAGATGCACAGATTTATTCATGTTAAACACATCGCAAAACATTGATTAGCGGAAAATCAACAACAACATACTCAGTGAAATCCCACAAGTGGGGTGTAGGGAGGCAGGGTATATGAAGACCATACCCCTGTCTCACGGAGGTGGAGAGGGTGTTTCTGATAGACCCTTAGCTTCAAGAAAAGCATTTCAAAGCAGTTTGAGAAAGGAAATACAGAAATGAAGAAGACATGGCAAACAAAAGGAAAGTAGTACGAAGCATCCAGTAAAAAACTAACAATAGTAAAATAATCCAATAACTAACGCACAAGAAACACACGTGGTAACAGAAAATCGAAGACAAGAAACTAAGAGAATAATGATATTACTACCGTAAAAAAGTGAAAACAGATGTAACAGATAAGGTGCTTCAAACTACAACCAAGCCTATCCCACTGAAAAGCGAGATAGCGCTCAACTCAACTAACCTTCTACTCTAACTCATGACTTCCATACCTAATATCTACGGTCATGCCCTCAGTAAACTGAAGATGCAGAATTTCATGTCTAATCGTCTCCCCCAAAACTTCTTCGCCCTAACTCTACCTCGCCTCACACCCACCATTATCAACTATTCACACCTCCTCAATAGGGCATCTACGCATCTTCACATACTCAAACCATCTTAGTCTCACCTCGCTCATCTTCTCCACCACGGAGTTCACTTCCACCTTATCTTGAATATCTTTATTCCTAGTTTCATCTCCCATAATATGCCCACACATTCACCTCAACATTCTTATATCTGCAACTTTCATCTTTTGTACATTAGAATTCTTAATTGGTCTACACTCCACCCCATACAACATAGTCGGTCGAACCACCAGTCTATAAAACTTATCTTTAAGTTTTGGTGGCACATTCTTATAACACAAGACAACGGAAGAGAGCCTCCATTTCACCCACCTCGCACCAATACGATGTGCGACAGCATCGTCAATCTCCTCAATTTCTTGGACTAAAGACCCAAAACTTGAACCACTAACAGTAAATATTAAAAAAAAAACATTAACAGACAACTGGTTTCATTTGTCTTCAAGCATATCAAACCTTTTTATTCCCATCCAAACAACGAGATATAGAATGTGGCACTTTTCTTTTTTTGAGAGTCAATTTGACTTTTCTTTGAAGTTAAATTGGGTTAGATCAATCTACTATTATAAAATTAAAATTCAGATATTCAAAAACTATGTGATAAGTACTATGAGTTGTCGTTCTTCTCATGTCAATATGATGAAAAAAATATGATCAAAGTTCACATAGTTTGAATATCGAGAAGCGAAAAGTGGTCATATAAATTGGGAAGAAGGTAGTAACCTTCATGCACTTAATAGTATAAGCCAGCATGACTTGACAAATTAAAATCATTTCACTCAGCAATCTGCACATTAATAATTTCTCTTTTTCCTTCGTTAGATTTCATATTACAATGACTGCCTTGTTCGGTATGTTATAGTAGTCATTCACTTTCTTGGTTTATCCATCTATCAGTCTTATCTTATTAAATCCAATATGAAAGGACATTGTAGCTACAAGCACAAATGAGCTACTTTTGTCGAATTCTTTCTCTGTTCTATCACTAAGTAAGCTGTACAAAATGATTTTTGAAGAGCAACCTCTTGCAGTCATGCGTAGCAAGGTCATACAAAGCCTTCTGTTATAGCTGTGGAGTCATTGAAATGTGATGTGAGCTTATTAATTGCTTCAAAAAAAAATCTTTTCTACTTAAATGGCAAACCATATGAACATACAAGCCTAAGCTCTTGCCAAATAAGCTTATCCAACTATTGATTACTGAAGAACTTGTAATGAAAGGGAAGTAACAGGATCATGCTCCTCACACTTTCCGAGTCCGGATAAGAAATTCCAACCATTAAAAAAAAACTTTCAAATAACTCACTTCTCAATCCTAAAGAGAAACATAATAAGTTAACAGAAAAGAAACTTCCAAGCTGCAATTTACCGTGAATGCAGACAACAACAACAAACACAACCACATACACGTAATCCTACAAGTGGAGTATGGGAATTTAACGTGAAAATGCAGCTTCATGCAATTTGCAAATTGAAATTCTTCATCAGCAATAGATACGCAATGAAATTCTTCATCAAACAAATATATCGTAAGCTAAATTTAAGCAATTAACAAAAACAAATTGAGCCAAATTAAAGCCTAATACTTAGATCTGAACCGTGTTAAACCCGAAAAAAAGCGTTCAATAAGCAATTTATTCCTCATTTTCCAAACAAAACAGCTAATCAAAAACGTAAAAACAGCGAGCAGCAGAAAAAAACAATCAATACCTGGATCTGAATGAAAACTGCAAGAGGACTACACAATGCTCTGCTAGCATTAAACAAAAATGCATCAAATGAATCAACTGTCACCATTTTTTTACACAATATACTTTTTTTTTCAAATTTTTACGAGATATATGTATGTATATCTCCAATCTCCAATCTCCCTGTCTGTTGCGAGGCGAGAGATAACTCAAATGTGCTAGGGCAAGCACAATGCCCTAGATCTGAGAGAGAGAAAGAGAAAAATTCTGCAAGTTATTCAGTGTTCTCTCAGATCAATCACCATGGAAGGAGAAGAAGAGAGAGAAACACTAAGAGAGAGAAACAGGGAAGAAAAGAAAGGAGGAAAAAAAGGAAAAAATGTGAGAGACCGCGTAATTTTATATTTCGAAAGGGGGAAATGGATTTTGGTGTAATTAGAGAAAGAATATGCTTCACTTGCCCATTTTCTTATATAAGTGTTCCCCTCGAATTTTACTTGTCCATTTTAAACTTCATACGTCTCTTATAAAATACTTTCTATGATCGTCCGTCTCAATTAATATCACACATTTTAAATTTTGAGATTCAAATAAGACTATATTTTACGATAATATTTTTAATTGACAATCATTTATACTACTTTTTTTTTACGTAATTTCTGAATATATAAATTTTGTTTCAAAAATTTTAAAAGATTTCAGACTCAAATTTACAATCAAAATTAAATTGCTTAATTTTTTAAAAGGGAAAAATGTCACGAAAATTGAGACAAAGAGAGTAATGATTAATATGAGTATTTACTGCAATAGCTATATAGTCTTAGAGATGTTTATGATTAGGATTAAAAACGATTTAAAACCAAATAATTGATTAAATAAATCATTTTTATTTGGATTTGATTTGATTTAGTTTTATATTTAAAAAAAATGGTTTGATCTTGATTTTGCTAAAAGAAAATGAAGAAATAATCAAATCAACAAATTATGTACACTTTTTTTATAATTATATATACATATTTAAAATTTGGTGTGCAAACTGCAAAATATAGTAAATAAAATATATCATATACATTATGTTGCACTTGGAAAACATGAAATTCGGATAAGTTCAAATAAAAGATTAATTAAAGAATTTTATCTCAATTGACATTTTGTTTTTAAAACGATAGGATTCTAAAACGAATAATTCATTATTNATATGCATATTAATAGCTATATAGTCTTAGAGATGTTTATGATTAGGATTAAAAACGATTTAAGACCAAATAATTAATTAAATAAATTATTTTTATTTGGATTTGATTTGATTTAGTTTTATATTTTAAAAAAATGGTTTGATCTTGATTTTGCTAAAAGAAAATGAAGAAATAACCAAATCAACAAATTATGTACAATTTTTTTATAATTATATATACATATTTAAAATTTGGTGTGCAAACTGCAAAATATTGTAAATAAAATATATCATATACATTATGTTGCACTTGGAAAACATGAAATTCGGATAAGTTCAAATAAAAGATTAATTAAAGAATTTTATCTCAATTGACATTTTGTTTTTAAAACGATAGGATTCTAAAACGAATAATTCATTATTCTATTGGCCCAACACCAAAAGAAGGTAACGATCATTAGAAGAAAAAGTGACTTCATCAAATGATGCACATGGACTGAGTCATTTACAATTTCTAGTGTAATATGAATTTTAAACTTCTTGTGACATGCCTTTTCTATAGTTGAACATTATAAACATTATTGTTGTTTTTAGTTATTGTATATTATATGAGTTTGAATACTTCTTAAAGTTGCATTAATTAAATACTTACTATAGAATCTTTATGAAAATTGCAAGAGAAAGTATTTTCACTTTTTAGCCAGGGAAAGTGGTACCGTTAGTGGCTATATTTGTAAAGGATTTCTATTAGCATTTAACACGTGTTAAGGTGTTTATTAGTGTCATTTTCAAACAAAATTATGATGATACACATTAAATGCAATAATATATGGTCCCGGTTCTATTTAGTTGTCACTATTTTAGATTTCAAGTTTTTTTAAAAAAACTAGATAAGTTTACCATTATATCCTTATTTTAGTGTTTTCTTGAGATCAAATTTTCAATAAATGAGTACGAAGTGTTTTTTTTTCCGAAAAGTACATGTAAGACAAGGTGTATCTTTAATAAGAACGACATATAAATAGGAATAGAAAGAGTGTTTTTTTTCATCTTATTTGATATTTTGATATCTTCATTAAAATTTAACTAAATTTAAATTAATGTATTACATGACCAACTTCTGTAAATAGCGCTCCTAACAAAAAAATCTACATAAAAACTTAAACTCGAGACCACTAACAAGGAAAAAAAAAAATTCACGAACCATTTCTCAGAATCCATATTGTTATAATATTTTAATTTCATCTCTTATGAAAGTGAAACACGTAGTTCCAGAAAAATCCAAATAATAATTTGGACCCTGAATCCCTTTTATTCATTTTTTAATTTCTTCATTGATTTTCCCAGATTTGGTCTCGATTTAGTCAAGTACTAAAAGGGATCTTCAATAATTTAAAAACACAATTTCCAAATCTTAATTAAATAAACCTTTCTAAATCAAACTTATTAATCGGGAAAATTAACAATAACACATCAAATTAAAGCATAAATAATTCAAAACACACATTATGAAGTAGATATTAATACCAAATATTGGACGGTCGACATTCTTTCACTTTTAACCAAACATTTCAAGTTTGATTTTAATGAATGTAGTACTTTTTGGCGACATTGGAGTCAGAAATTTCATCAAGAAATTCAAAATATGAAGAAGTAAAACATATAGAGAAGTTAAAAGGAGTTCAACATATGTTATCTATTCATAAAAAAAATAAAATTAATCATATATATACCATGTAATTTTTCATCAAACAGGATTCAAAAAAGCCCTTTAACCCTTACTAGTTAGGCCCTACTTTTTGATATGAAGTGTTTAACTCTCTTAAAAAACTTAAACATATTCTATGTAAATATGAATTAATCAATCTAGTAAATTTCAAATATCCACGAGTTAAACAAAAAAAAAGAACATGAATACGTTATCTTTATCTACCTAAGAAAAACCTATATCCAAAAATTTAAATTCAACATTTTGATTAAGAGTGAACGTAACTTTTACCGTTCTATTGACCCTTTGTGACCGCACTAAAAATAGTTGCGTGAAGAATATTTTGTCAATGATGCAAGCTGTATCCAAATGGCACTAATCAAAATGGAATATGCGTTTAAATTTTTCCTTCTTTTTTTAAAAAAACAAAAATCATTCTTTTTTTTGGACATGTTAGTATTATTATAAACTTTTTTTTTATTAAATAAGCCAATATAACATTTCATATTCATACAACTGGCACAGCTGTACTTGTCAACTAGCAAACTAATTATATACGTAACAAAAATCATATTGTTGTCACTTGTCACCCAAATACTTTAGTATTAGTCATAGTCATAGTCATGTTGATGTGCTGGGATGACAATGCCACAGAGCGGGACGATCAAATTTTTTTATAGTTATGAAGTTAGAGTTGAAAATAATTTCAAGTTTTTTGTCGAATTTCAAGTTGGATTTGGAATTTGCATAATCAAACATTAAATTTTAAATAAAGTAAAATATATTTTGAAAAAAGTGAATAATTTTATGACCTAATGAGTCTTATATAACTTAACGTACGTATCAATTTTTCTGCATATTTTAGCGCTGACACAATGCACTGGGCCAACCTGGCGCAGGAGTAGTATCATTCCTTGCGGCATTAGCCATGTAGTTGACCACTTAGCTAGTGGCACGCCGAATGACTTGGTTGATTAGAAATTTTGGATTAACTTTGAAATTGAAATTTTTTTCAAATTTAATGGATCGTACATGATATGAATTCAAATTTCTATCGTGATTGTTGAGATTCGATTTTTTCGTTGTCAATGGTGGAGTTACCTTTGTCAAAGGGTGTCACTGACAAAAAAAACTTTTAAACCTAACATTTTATGTAGAAATGAAAGTTGGTGAGGAAGAATACCTTATAATACATATCTATGAAACGATTTTGATTGATTTAAGAAAATTGTACATCTGATTAATCTTGAATTTATATCTACGTATAATGTATGTGTCACAAATATCTTTGGTTCTTGAATATTCAACTCTTGTTTCACTAAATAGTTTGGTAAAATGTAAAGGAACATGCATGAATTATAATCTACTTATTTTATTTCTTTGTCATTAACTTATAACTTGCTCTTTGATACATATTTTATATGATACATTTGTAATTGGAAAGCAATAATAAATTGAAATATTATCCCTTATAATTTATGAGAAATATTAAGGCACTTGATTGAAATTTGTCCCCTGGGCCGGCCCACTTGTTGATCTTAATTTTTGGGCCCATTACATATAGCCCATGTAAAATGTTCTTAAATTTGTCCCCTGGGCAGCCCACTTGTTTTTCTAAATTTTTGTGTCCATTATACATAGCCCAAGTAAAATGTTCTAAAATTTGTCCCCTGGGCCGGCCCACTTGTTGATCTGATCTTTTGGGCCCAATATATATAGCCCAAGTAAAATGTTCTAAAATTAGCCCATATCTATATGAGCAAAAGTGGGTCGTAATCCTTTTTTTTTCGGTTTTCCAACTGGTGTCCAGAGCCCACATTGGAACGTCGACTAAATCTGGATCGCACACTTCATGGTCCATTTGAAGGGGGGGGGGGGTGGCTCTCCCAATAAGATTTTCTTCCTATTTAGGGCTCAAATCTGAAAACCTTTGGTTAAGGGTGGAACAATCCCACCATTCTAGACGTCGTTAGCCCAAAATTCTGAGAATTTTTCGGAACATAATTATACATTTGTTATATATTTCATTTGTCCTAATTTATATAACACACTTTCCATTTTAATCTATCTAAAAAGAATGACATATTTCCCAAGTAAAATGCTCTAAGATTTGCCCCCTGGGCCGGCCCACTTGTTGGATCTTTTGGGTCCATTATATATAGCCCAAGTAAAATGTTCTAACATTAGCCCATATATCTAAATGTGCAAAAGTGGGCCGTAGTCTTTTGGATTCCCACCGGAATTCAGAGCCCTCATTAAAGACCCGACTATACTCGGATCATGCACTGCATGGGTCATTTAAGGGTGACGCTTCCAAAAGGATTTTCTTCATACTCAGGACTCAAACCCAAGACCTAAGGTTAAGGGTGGATCAGTCTCACCATTTCAAATGTCATTAGCACAAACTTATACATTTGTTATATATTTCTTCTGTCTCAATTTATATGACAAACTTTTTATTTTAATCAATCTAAAAAAAATGACACATTTCTATACAATAACAACTATTACTAATTATTGTGGCTATACGTGCGAAACGTTTTCTAGCTGGTTAGTTTTCAAAAAAAAAAGTCAAGATCCAGCCTCCTTTATCAGTCACAAGGTGCATTCAAACAAAATAAGTTTGATTGGTGGACCTTATACATAATGATTTAGATAGGTCATTTGCACTTTTGTCACAAGATAAAAGTAATTTTTTCGCGAAATATAAATTTATATTTAAGTAGATCATAATATTTCATAAATTATGTCTTGTAGCTTTAAATAACTTAATTATATCCCGCTAAACATAAGTTCGATTGTTAAGGAGAAAATTTAAAAACCAATCTATTAAAATGGATAAATGGAAAAAATTAGCCTATTTGATGATTGTGCAATTAAATGTTATAGTTTGCCATTATATATCAATTTCTAAGTCTCTAAAAGTTTCTTACCTAAAAAATAATTATTGCTTCTTAGACTAGGCTTGATTTATTTAATTATGTACACAATAGCCTCTGATTCAACGTAACAAGAATAGTATGAAAATGGCGGAGTAATAATATAACGTTCAAATTATTACCTTTACCATGTCAAAAAGAAGCCGACTCTAGTTTCTAAGCTTCAACGATTATAAATGGCATGTTCAATCATGCAAGTGACATACAATGAATCTTGAAAATTAATTCATGAATTGTAATAGTTAATCACGTGGAACTTTATTCGAGAGGAGAACATGTGAATCATGGTGATAGGCTAATTGAATAATGTGAAAATTAGTTCGAGGAGGAGACAATTGGATTAATAATACATGAGTATTTGCTTAAAAGGAAATATAATGATGTAGGCAAAAAAAAATAGGGTGACGTAAGGTATATATGATAATTAATTAGTCAAAAGTTTGAACATTGAATTGGTAAATGTGACAAAAGGGTTTTGTTTCTTTTTCCCCTTTAGAAAAAGGAGTGGAGGATTTTGCGTATTGATTTATTATGACGTTGATGGAAGTAATTAGTTTGTACATGAGTTCATTTTTAATTAGAGGTTTTGAATTTCAAAGGTACTGAATCATTTTTATTTTAGTGTATTTGCAACAAATTTGTGATGAATATGTGTGGATATAGTATTTTGTTTATCTTTTGATTTTTTTCTTCTAAATATTTTATGTGATTCGAGAATCGTTATTGACGTATATCTCAAACATATAATGATATGGACCTCCTTATAATATATTTGATGGACAACAATAATGTCGGGCAACACTTTGATTTGTGAAAGATAATATTTGATGTCTTGATCTCTATGTGAATATTCAATACTTTGTGAGAGACAATATTTGATGCTTTGGTCTCTTTATGAATATCCAAAATTTTATGAAATTTTTGAAACAGATCTTCAAGAGAATGGGTGTCCGACTTGAGATAGATTTAAGATAAGAATATTTAAGCATAAAACAACTTTGTTGAACTTTAGGATTTGAAGAATATGGTCGAAATTCAAGTTCAAATTTAATAAAAATGAATATCAAACATCAAATAAGAAACAAAATAAAACATATAAATGTTACAAAATAATTGCCATGGTTAGGTGATTTAACTTTAAGTATAAATTCTAAGATATTATAACTTAATTAAAATTTCAAGTTCATTTATATCTTAGCTACAATATTCCGTACGTAAACGCATCATATTTAACTTTAGTAATGGAACACGTTTATACAATACATACACTTATGCCTTATATATAGAAAATAAATATATACAACAAGTTGCCTGGCGTGTAAATCGTGTTTATAAATTACGGGTTCACGCAAAATTTAATATCACTTTAATATATATATGATACTATTTATTTTGAGTCAAATCCATATTATTTTTTGCAAAAACTTTCACTCTATTATGAAACATGTATAAACTATTGTTTTTTCGCGAGTTTCACATCCCAACTATCAATTGTTCTTTTTTCCTACTCGAATTATCATCATATTATGTTCTCCTACCTGAACTTTAACCATCTATGTACTAAAACACACTTCGAAGCTCACTAGACCAACTATAACCAGTTGTTTTCTTTTCCTACTAAAATTATTATCGTCTAGTTGTCACGACCCAGACTATCGTGATTGGCACCCACACTAACCCTCCGGTGGGAGAACCATTACTACAACCCAAACCAAGCAACTAACCTAAAAACTAAAGCATTTAAGTTACGGAAGCAAGTTAAATGGCTAAAAACTAAAGTTTCCATAAACTTCCAAAAGATATAACAACTAAACAATGCGGAAATACGCCTCGAACCTGAAAGTCAGTGTACCAAAACTCTAACAATGAACCAAAGTCCAAACAAGAAGGGTTACAACCCCAAACTAATGAACTAATAACCAACTAAAAAAGCTACATCCGAAATGTGGACATAGACAGAAAGAGAACTCATGGTAGCCTGGAAGAACTGGCTCACCCTTGAATTTGATCGGCGATCACTGATCTTCTAAGCGAGGCCTGTCAATAGCCGCTTGAAGATGCCCTATACTCAACAAAGAAAGAGCAAATGCAGTATTAGTACACAACCACAATGTACTAGTAAGATCACACGGCTATCCCACTAAGTGTAACATACATAAGCCATTACAAGAATTTAATCACATGCATATATCGAATATATACAATATTATCAATAATTACGAACAAGGTACATTTCACGTTTCTCAAGATACACAATTATGTCAACTCATCGGTCCTCTCATGGAACCCAAATCCAAACAATTAGCATATCTGAACATGGTACCCGATCCAATGACTATGCCGAAACGTGACAATCAATCCCATAATTATGCCGGAACATGGCAACCGATCCAAGTTAGTGTGTCGGAACGCGACACTCGATCATACAATCAAGTCATGATTCATGGCAATCATTATTCATATATCCTCATTTACAATTAATGTGATCAATAATGCAATATTCACACACATACATGTATCACAATGAAGCAAGAACAAATATACATCACACAATCATAGAATCACAACCATCACCTACCTCAAAACAAGCTTAAAACTCTAAGAAACTTGATCCTTCCCTTTCCGGATTCGTTCCGCTTGTTTTTGGTCTACAAATAATCAATATAATACGGAAAATAATAAGCAATCATTGATTACCCGGATTACTAACAATTCTAACAACCCTAAATCATATCCATGATCCCACTATCCAAATTAGGGCTTTTTCCACCATAATTTCTAGATCAAAACCCTCTCCCATCAATATTTACCCATTAGATTACGTTCTACGGATCGAAAAACGATTTCGAAGAGTTAAAATCTTACCTTTAGCCTCAAGAATAGTGGAAAACTGTTATGAAAGTCCCTGGTTCGTTCCTTAGCTCTCAAGTTCGAAAATTACAGAATAAAATGTTTTTGGAGTTTATTTTCGACTTTAAGTCGCGTCTGCCCCACCATGGCAGCACCCACCCCGCTACAGCGGCCCCGCCCTGGCAGCAAAAATCCTGCCCCAGCGGCTTGCACGAAACCAGTGAGCTATTTTAATAATTCCAAGACCTCATTTCACAACACACCTTCAACCAACAACACTCAGAAAATACCGGCCCGTTCATGCCAAGATCAGTTTCGGGAGTTCTACTTCCCCAAATTCAATTCCGTAAAGTCGTACGCCTAGTACTCAAGTATATGCATTTTAATACATAGATGATGATACTTTCAGTAGGAAAAGAAAACGATTGATAGTTAAAAAATATTTCTTGCGAATTAGTGATAAATTGGTAATTCAATTGTGTTTTTGATTATTATCTCTATAACTTGCCATTTCTTTTTAACTTTTCAGTGGGACGTTGTTCACATAATTCAATAATATTTACCTAAACTTTATAACATTTAATTATAAATTTAAAATTATTATTATATATTAACTTTAAATTATTATAAAAAAATATAAATTTTAAATCTTAATTCCATATGGTCCCAATCTTTTATGAGTATTCAACAAAGGTGTCCCCTTGACTTCTATCAATAAAATAAAATAACAACAAAATCAAGGAGTGTGAAAGGCAGAACATTTTGGCTTTGTTAAGGTGGGTATCACTATCTTAAGGAAACTTCCTTTAACAATAATTTATTAGCCAATCAACATTTGACATTTGGAATATATATTTTCAAATTAATAAGTTAAATACTTTTATTTCCTATCTAATTCGACAGAAAAATCATGTTTTTCGCGAGAGTTTAAATTTTATTCGTTCATAATATAAAAATTATGATTAGTTACACTAATATATATATATATATATATATATATATATATATATCAAATTTAAAGTTTATGTATTTATTTTTATGAAGTTGAAAAAAGACAAGTTTTTTTGTTGAACTTTTTTATTTACGCTTTTAATGAAGAAAAAAAATATTTGTTTGAAATATAAATATATATTTGAAACTCTTAAATAGAAAATAATACAAATTATTTAATAATGGAATAAACATCCTAATGAAACAGTAGACATAAGTGGATGGATAAACTTAGAAATTTTTTTTTAAAGATTACAATATTATTACTTTGACTATGCATTTTTTAATTATGAAAATTTTGTATATTACATTTAAAATACACCAATTAAGTTTGAAAAGAAATTAAGAAATCGACCATAGAATATTCTTTACAATTAAATAAGTTGACTTTCTTCCAAACTTTATCATTGTTTTTGGGGCAAATGTAGCAAAATAGAAACACTCAAAATAAATAAACTAATTAATAAACATCATGAAACAAATAATAATACAATGTATATTATACTAAAAAAATTTAAAAAAAAATTGGACCAGACCTCATGTTCATAGTCGTCCACTAAGTTCAATAAAACTTATCAATATTGGAAAATTAATTATTATTTTTACTTTCACTCGGTGTATAATATCTGTATTGAAAATTCGATGAAATTATTATTCACATGTTACATAATACTTGATATTCAATATCTGTATTGAAGTTTGACTAAATTAAGATTCACGTATTACATGTAAAACTTATTTTTGGAGGCAGTGCTTTCAACTGAATATTTTTATTTTAGAAACTCAAATTAAAATCTCTGATTAAAAATAAAAAGATTTTGAACCATCCACCATAATTCACATTGATAATTTAAATTGATTTGCCACTAAGATCCAACATGTGGAAGACAAAAACAGTACCAAGGAGGGAAATATCATCATATTCCATAATTAATGGCACTCAATATGTGGTTAAAAAATTTTATGCACTCAATATTATTTAATGGGTACTATGTTCAATAAGAATATTAGAAGATTAAAGAAAATATAAATTGTAAATGTATTAAATAAATATTCCAGGTATAGAATTTAGAAAATTACTCATGTGATTGAAGTTATTAAATATTTTTATTAAAAATTATAAGGGTGACTGAGTTGATGCAACATGTGACATCTCATTAGAAAGGTCAGAGTTTTTTTCTACCAACGTCTTCTCAATCTAGCTTATTGTACTGAACTTGCCAATTGCGATTTACAACTTTTACGTAATTTACAAGTTATTGCAGACGAGCAGATTTACCCGACATACTTAAAAGACTAATAAATTGACTCGGAGAGAAACAACTCATCTAGTAAATTCCAACAATAATAAGCCATCCACTAAAAGTTCCAATAAATTTAGAAATCCTTTTATTGAAAATTCTTTTGCCACTAATTATACCAAAATCAAACGTTTCTTTAGTGGTTTTACTTGGTGGGAGATAAAATTAGCACTAATTAAGAAAGAAATATCACTATCTACAATGGTTGTTGATAATCATCTTGCTAATTTACATGGGAAGAAAATGGAAGACTTTAATTAGGAGCAAAATCAAAATTTGAAATTCATTATTTTATTAATTGGATTAAATATTTATATATTTCTAGTGAACTTCTTATTCAAATATAAAAATTAAGAAAAAAATATTAAATTTATCTGAACTCATACTTAATACTATAGGTTCGCCCTCGATTTTAACCAAGGAAAGAAATGGTCCTAACTATCCCATCTTTAATTTATTAACCCAAAACAACTTAATTGAGACGCAATTGTCTGGCTTTTCTTCTCGAAGGAAAACAAAAGTGATAAATAAAGGCTTTAAGTTATATATTTGAATTTGATAGGATATGACTTTTCGGTGAAAATTTAAATTAGTCAGATTTTAAAGAACTCACGATTGAAAAATTACAAGCATAATGGAAGTATATCAGAAACATACTGATTATTTGAATAGTAATAGATAACACACACGTTTATATTAGAATATTTATAATTATGCTAGAACACATAAATTTATTGAAATTTAATTCAATAAATATCCCTTAAAACATGATCAAATACCTTCAAGTAAATACACAAGTTAGATTGCGGTTCAAATCCTATTAAACATAAGTTAAAAAATACTAAAGATAAAAATAAAAAAAATCTGTCCATTCAAAAGAATAAATTCAATTAAATAAAGATATTTGTCTAACCAATTGTAAGAAAGGAATTATTTGACAAGTCATTTTGAGTTGCACGAGTTAAATCATGATTCCATAACCAACCATTAGTGCTCCACAACTGTCGTATTGGGGTGGGGGAGGGGGAGGGGGAGGGGGCGGGGGGGGGGGCTTGAATTTTTTTTTTAATTTCACCTTATTTCGATCCGTTCAATTTTAATCTATATCTGTCAATCGACACAGTCAATTCACTATTACATAAGGATATTATGAAAACGGTACAATTTCCTTTACCCTTACTAGAAATCTCGTGTTCCTACGAAACAAATCCAAATCAATCAGACCAAGTAAATTTTAGACATCGAATAATTAAAATTTAATCAATCATCATGTGCCACAAACTTAATTTCAATGGGCGATGAGGCCCGACCTTACACATTTCCCTTAACTTATTTTATCCATTCAATTTCAATCCAATCCGTCAGTCAACATAGTCAATCAACTATTACTAAAAGGCACAGTAAAATAATAAAAAATACTTCATAACTAAAAGTCTCATGTAAAACCTTCATAACATACCTTTCTACAACACCAAACCCAAACTAATCAGATCACGTAAAACTTTCAGGAATAGTTTGGTTGGCAACAAATTATTCTGGGATTGATTATTTCGGGATAAGTTATCCTAGGATAAGTTATTTCACCTTGTATATGAAATAACTTATTCCATCATTACGACATAAATGGTGGGATAAATAATCTCAAAACTGCCTAATATCTCCAACTAAAAACATGATTATTATAACTTATACCTTACAAACTCACACCAAACAACTTCTCATATTATACTTTTCTGTAACACAAATCCAAATTAATTAGATTAGTAAGTTCCGAACTCCGAATACTAGTGGAGTTTTTAAGAAAGATGAAAAAGTTGAGTCAACTAACTAATAAAGAACTAGAAGAAAAAAAGAACAAAAAGACTTGGCGGGAGTATGCATCAAGTGATGCAACTCTAGGGGAACAATTGCTAGGGGGAGCTAGTATGCTCAACAATGGTTTGATTCTTCTTGTTTCTTATAATGGGATTTCCCAGTAAGCTTAGAAGTTTTGGCTGGAGTTGTTTATACGCATGCTCGGAACGCAAATCAAGGTGGAGATTGAAAAAGTTGGTTTGGTTCTTGTGGAATCAAACTCAATGGAAGATGAATTAATATGAAGATTTGGTAGGAAGATAATTAGTACAAAAATAAAAGTCAAGATAGTATCTTGGTAGGTGAAATTTAGGTAAACCATAAAATGATTTCACATGTTTAACCTTGACATTTTTGACACATAGTGTGACATCAATAGAAAGAATTCATTCCTATAAATAGATAACTCTTAATTCATTTTCAAATCATCCTCTCACTTGCCTTCTCACCTTTTAAGGCATTTGATGTTCTCTCTCTTGTAGTATTTCATTTGTATTCTTTGCAGAGTGAAATAAATATTGGTGCAGTTGTTCTTTGGTGGATGTAGGATCATTTTGATCTGAACCACGTTAAAAATTGTTATTCTTCCTTGTTCTTTAATCTCACGTTTCCGCTAACATCTAGTACGTAATCTCTTGTGTGGTTTGCGAGCGCGAATTTTCCTACACAAATAATAATAATTTCAGTATGTGAAAAGAAAATAACTTATAGTGAAAATGTAAAACTTGCGAAAAAATAATAGATTGATAATTAAATTGCATTTTTATATTTATTTCTATAACTTAAAATAAATATAGCTTTTTTTCTCTGTTCTATCTTTTGTGTGGGACCTTCTCCATATACTTCAATAATATTTGCCTAAACTTTATTTACAATAGTTAATAATAAATTTAATTATTATTATATATTTAATTTTTAATTATTATAAATTTTAAATCTTAAATTTGTCTCGATGTTTTAAAAGTATTCAACGAAGGCGTCCCTTGACTTCTATCAATAAATAAAACGGAAAAGGGTCAAAATTGCCCCCGAACTATATGAAATAGACCATTTATACCCTTCGTTACATTTTGGAATAAAAAATGCCCTTGCTGTTATCCTAAGAAACCACAAATACCCTCAAGAGTTAACACCCCAAATTTTTGTTGACGTGGCTAGCCACGTGGGACTAATCCTTCCACCTAA